>NC_134455.1:260050521-260353396 GCF_047948215.1 Lycorma delicatula | reverse complement strand
ATGAAAGAAATTTTATTTTTAGAACTCAAGCATTCATTGAAATAGTAAAACAGTTATAGAACTCCCAGCATAGTGTGTTTTACTTTTGTGAGTTTAAACTAAAAAGTTAGAAGTGGTTTGCTTTCTTGCAGACATTTGAGATTCCATTTTTAAACAAATTTTATTTTTTGCGTAGGAGAAAAAAATTATATTTTCTGCACAAAATTATGACTAATTTATTGGCATTATTCCAGCTAACTATTCCATAATTTTCCAACTAATTTTATGAAAGAAAAGTCCATTTTAGGATTTAAAATATATTTTTCATTTAATATTTTACAATATATTTTATTAAATATGTAACAGCTTTTTTTTTTTTTACAAGGAATACTTTTTATTTAATGAACTATATAATAATAATATTATTTTTATTTACTAATATCTTTAATAATATTAAAAGTAATAAAATTAATAATAATAAAAAGTAACAAAATATTTATTTAACAGTAGGATTCAAATCATTGAATCTGTAATCAGTAATATACATAGAAATATTATTTCCATATAGGTTCATTCAATGAAAACACGTTTTCGAAGATACTCCATCATCAGTTCGTTCATAAATTACATTAAAATTTAAATATTTATTAGATATTATAAAATATAATAGTATTTAATGTTTTAAATATATAATATTAAATTTATTATAATGAATCTGTTAAAATTTTGTACATGCATAGAGTTTTAGGATTATCTTTGAGGAATTATTGATTATAAATTTGTAGCAGTTTTTTAATAGCTTTTATGTATAAATTATTGCAGATACTAGTTATTGATATTCAGTTACTATTATTTTTGACGGAAAAAAGATGTACACAGAACGCCTTAACAACTTAAGAATCTTAGATTTTAAGTTTCACCTATTCAGATTAACTAGCTTAATGAAGTGTAAAAATTTAACATAAGTGTTTCATGTAGATCAGGGCAGCCGTTCTAGTTACTTTTGAATAAATATTTATTATATACAAACATGAGATTATCAACCATAGTACTCTACTTCTAGAGGGACGAGAAAAAGATTTTACTGGCAGTGTGAGAGATACACCGACATGATATTATGCCCAAAAATATTTGAACTATAGCATCTACAGAATGTGACAAAAGAATGTGTGTTTGCATGGTCAATCATCATTATACTTTCTAAGATTCTTGAATTAATTTTCCTTAATAATAGCCCTCCCAACAATTTTCACAAAAATTCTGTAAAATATTACTACAAATTTAGTGTTAGTCGGTTAAAGTTCGGTTAATCTTCATCAGAAACTACTGAAGATTCATTATTTCTCGTGTAAACAAGGCTCTATTTATTTATTTATGCAGATAAACGTCGGTTAGTATTAGAACATTTGCAACTACCACATGTAGTTTTTTATGTACTTTTATGAACATAGTAACTTTTTTGTCAATTTCACGGTAATGAAATCCATTCTAATTATCGATTTTGTAATACTTTAGATTTCTATTTCTCCAACAGTTGCATTCCTCTTTCGTCCAATGTCTAAATGAAAATATCATTAACATCAATTAGGAAAATATAAAGAATAAAATACATTATACAGAGTGTCCCATATAAAACGCAAACCAACCTTATATTGGTAGGTATTGAAATAATAAAAAGGCATTTGTAAATGTAAATGTAATTTTTATTATTAACCATCCATTACCTTACATTTAGAGTAAATGTTGGAAGTTGCCGCCATCTTCTTGATCACAAGCTTCAATTCTTTTTACAGCGTTTCTTGCAACTTTTTTCAAAGTTTGTGGCTGGATATTTAATACAGCTTGTTCAATATTGACTTTCAATTTGCAAGTGTTCGTGGTTTGTTGCTGTAGGCTTTTTCTTTGAGGTAACCCCATAGAAAAAAATCCGCCGCAGTCAAATCTGGAGATCTTGGTGGCCACAAGTCTCGACCGATAACACGATTACCAGAGAATTCCTGAACGAAATCAGAAGTTGAACCTGCGTAGTGCGATGTCGCACCGTCATGTTGTAGCCAGCAGTGTCTGTCTTCCTCTTCCAAGAGTGCAATGAACTGAAATAAAATATCCTGATATCGTTCTGCATTAATGGTGTACTCCAAAAAAATAGGACCGATTATTTTCTTCCGCGATATCGCGCACCACACGCCCAACTTCTGCAGGTGTAATTGTTTTTCGTGATAAACGTGGGGATTTTCAGCACTCCAAATTCTACTGTTTTGGCTGTTTACGTAGCCATCCAAATGAAACCGTGCTTCATCTGTGAAAAATAACGAATCCATAACATTAATTCCCTCACGCAGAAATTGACGGAACCGTTGACAATATTGTAGCCGTTTTTCTTTGTCGGGCTCAACAAGTCGATGAACCGTTTGAATGCGATAATGTCGTAATTGTAATTGTTTGGTCGCCCGATGAACAGTTGATTTAGACAAATGAATTTCAGCGACAAACGTCTGATCGATTTATTTGGCGAGGCGAGTAATCGGTCTTTGATTTCAGTGACTATATCTGTATTCAACACTGACACAGATATTTTGTGTTCCTTGTTATTAACAGAACCAGTCTGTGTAAATTTTGCAACTACCCTCAATACTGATGTTTTGTTAGGAGCTGGTTTATCTGGGTACTTATGGCGAAACAAATCTTGCACTGCAACCACTGATTTCGTACTGAAGTACGACTCAACAATGAAAACACGTTCATCTGGCGAAAACACCATCTTGTCTCTAGCAATACACTGAACGTTATGATTGCATTGTTGTTACTATCGGTAGTGTTCTACTGCGTCGCCGCGATGTTCAGATGTTGGACGACTCCATTTCAGTAACGAGTAGGGGAGTAAGATTGACTTTTGAAATTTCATGGATGAGTGATTGCTGGGTTGCGTTTTATATGGGACATTCTGTATAACAAACTGAATTAAATTAAATTAAACTAATTAACTCAAATTATGTGCTCTAACCAAAAATACATATACACGAAACAGGGAAAAAACAAGTATTACCTGCAATTATAATAAATTGCGGAAATAAGTATAAAACTTTACTATACATGCTGTAGATTAACTGATTTAAGAGATGATAATTCCTTTTTAAGATTTACTTTGGCTTAGGAAGAATGCATCCCTACTAGTAATTTCGTTTTAAAGAGATTAATGTTTTGAAGCTTTACAAACAATGTAAGAACAGCTCTCAGCATGTTAGTCGACTCTAACGAGCTTAATACATGAATAAAACGTTAAAAGCTCTAAAAGTAGGTTCGACTGATCTTACGAGTTTGCATCGTTTTTTAATTTAAATATTAATTACCAAGATAAATATTATACAGATTTTTGCCATATTCTTAAAACAAAATCTCATTAGTTTAATCTCAAGGATTTATATTATATATTTTAGTTATGCATTTTTGTATTAAGACAGACAATTTTAGATTTTAAGAAAAATAATGAAACCTGACATTTATCTATACACATATGTAACTTTCAGTTAGATTTATATTGTAATTGCTTTAAAATTATGATTTTTTGGCAAGTATGTATTTCAGAATAAAACTATCATCAAAAGGTTAATAAAGATTAATAAAATATTTTTAATTATTCAAACTTCATCATTAGATAATCCGGCATCATAGTTACTGGCGTTGACTTCTAAATTTCAAGATTTGAAAGTATCGTTTCAAATTTTTCGTGCAGATTATTTATAAGTTTATTTATTTATATTTTTTTTAAATTTACATATTTTAACTTAATTTTTTTTCTATCATTTATTTATAGTCAAATCAACGATTAAACCATATGATTGTCTGCTGATCAAGCTTTCAAGTACACTCATAGAGCAAGTTATTACCAGGAAGCTGTCGTCACTACGGGTCTCGATAATTCTCAAGGCAGAGTAAATTTCGTAGGCCTAGCAAAAGAACACAGAGGAATAGGCACTAAGCTTATATATTATTTCGTTGTCAGCAAGTGCAATTCAACAGTCACATCCCTCAGCCGTCTGTGTAGATGTGCGTGCACCCACTTTTTGGTCATCTCGCTAAATTGGTCTCTAGCGGATTGATAACGTTGGTCCCGTTTGCGACATCCAGGTGGTAAATATGCAATCATTGAGATGCGCGCAACCAAGGAGCGCCGCATACTCTTTCCTTTCAGAGAATTCTCAAAACAGGCAGGACTAATGGAGGTAGCGAAAAAGTCTGAGGTTGAAAATTTGCGATAAATATTTCTTCCCCTCGAGTTGTAGAGTTTGAGCGGGCCTGGTCATCTGCCTTGAGAAGTAGGAGAGACGGGATCTGCTGATCACGTACTTAATAGTACTTGATATTTTCTCCTTTAAATTTGTTAGAAGGAGAAAGTATTATTTATTTCCAACTTTAAATTATTTTAGAGAAGAATGGAACTGCACATATCCGTACAAAAAACCATTTACAAGAAACTTGAAGCCAACACCTGCGACTAAATACAACATGAGAAAAGGATTTCAGAAGAAAGTGATAAAGAAATCGTTAAGAGTGAGATATATATATATAATATCTTTCACATATATTTTTCTTGATGATTTCGCCTTATAAGCTTGAAGCTTGTGACGAATTTTAATTAATTTAATTCAATCAGAATTAATGTATAAATTATATAACATCCAATTTTTTTTTAGATTTTCCATTAACTCCTGGAGATGTGAAACATTCCATCATCGTTTAGATGATAAATTTTCTTTTCTACTTGCTAGAGAAAAGCGTTTTAGTATTGGTGAGACGTAAATTTATTTTTTGTTAAATTTTGAAAGTCTATCTAATCCACTTGCAGGCCATTCATTTTTGAGATTGTGTCATTAATGAAACTTTAACGACCAAAATACACTTACTAATAATTACATTCAAATCTAAGATAATTAGACTTCCTTTAAAGTTCGACTTCCGTGGCGGGAAGTAGCATCTCGGCCTTTCTTCCGAAGGTCCCGGAATTGAATCCCAGTCAGACATGACACTGTTTATACGATATAACATTTTCATTTCATATTTCCAAGTCACAAGCACAAGATTATGTACTGAATAATGCATAAAAAAATAATAATAATAACAATAATAATTAATATTCATGATGATGATGATGATGATGTTGTGGTGATGGTGCAGGTAGTTGTGGTGATGATTATAATGATAATAATAATATATTAAAATTAGGACAGTCTTCATTACAGAAACTTTCTAGGACATGTTCCAACTGACTGCATATTCCAAAATTTGTACTGTATTTATATTACAACAATTATGTTAAAAACATTATCTTTAAGTTATCATAAAGTACTATTGAACGATTTACAACCAATTTCTGTTCTGAAATGTTAGTGACGTAATTTTGACCACTGGGATAGTAAAATGATGCTTCATTAATGGTCTGCAAAAGTTTCATAGAAATGTTTTCTCATCATATAAAAGCAAACATAGCAATTTTTACAAATTAAAAAAGCGGCTTAAAGTTTACCACCATCAGCTTAACATTAAAGAAAATTAATAACTTTTTGTCTAAAATAGGCGCCGCTTTTTAGCCCAGCGTGAAAAATTATTGTAGATTTTGACTGATTTTTATGTTAAGGCTTTAAAAATATTTCTTTCTTTGACTGAATTCTTTTTAATTCTCAACAGTAGAATAGTAGGTATCCGGGCTAATAAGTTCATTATTAATTTAAAAATTAGAAATGTAACTTCATCAAGAATAGTTTTTACTTGTAGTATTTTAAATATCATCTTCACTTTAAAAAAAATATATAGTATAAAAAATATATATATATATACTTTTAAAAAAAATATATAAATATATCTACTTTTTTATATTTTATTGCTTTATAATATTGATAAAGTTTGTTTCAGGTAATGGTAAATGATTTGCTGATTTATGTTAATGTTATCGTTTAACAATTAAACACTTCTACAAAAAGAAAAAACAAAAAAAAACACTTCCGCAAGCGAAGGTGTGAAGGTCTCCTTGACTATAAGGATCAATACAGACATAAATAATGAGATTCGTAGAACTGGCTAACCAGTACTTTCAAGAATATTTTGAAATAAAAACGCAATAATCACTTGAAACTTAATAAATGAAAATTTTCTTACTTTAATACAGTTAAACGACTGGAAATTTTTCCCCTGAATTAAGATGTTATTTCCATGCTTGATGTAAAATTAAATATCTACTTCTACTTCTCTAAATGTAAACTTCGTCTTATTCCTAGAAGATTAATATTTTATGTAAAAATTAGGCAATTTTAATGTTTTGATAAATAAACTGCCGTTGAACTTTTCTTCGCTTGAGCATAGCTGATTATACTCCACACCCTATATTATGTACTTCTCATAGGCCAAATAGATGTTGGTCCCAGGAAGACGAACGGAATAGAACCTTTATTGAAGTATTTAATATTATTAGAAGTAATTTATCAGTATTACGGAATTAAAAGAAAAACAAAGTTACACGAAAGCAATACTTAATAAAAAAGGGTGGAATATTAAAATAAAATAATAACTAAAAATATTACAAATTTCCTTTTTTTTAATTGATTCATTCATGATATGAGAGGGAATATTTTATAAAGCTGCAGAAAATTTCATACCGTAATACATGATATTACACTTAAACTAAACGAAAATGTTCATAACGCAGGTAGATTGATGGACAGTTTGTAGCACAAAGTGACTGTACGAGTATGCATTTGTTTACACGGAAGTTGGCTTAGTGGAAAATTAATCTTTCCATTATTTTCAATAGTAACCAAAATCGGCCTAAATCATTTTTATGACTGGACCACTTGTGGAAACAGATACTGTGTTTCAATAAATTTAAGAAATAACTATTCCAAATTATTAAAACATAAAAAACTTTTAAAAACGGCCAATAATCCAAAAACGTTGAACTAATAGAATGGATTAGCAAAGTATTTTAATTAATGAGGCATAATTTTTAGGAAGTTTTATGTTGATGTGATTAAAAAATCGGTTAATATAATATATTTTAAAAGAAGACTTCTTTTTTTATTTCCCAATAAATTTTTTTTTAAGATGATACTTTTGAAGTAAAATCTCATACATTATGAGAAATTTGTCCGAGGATATTCCATTTTTATTCTATTATGAAGCTATAGATACAGCCTTTTAGTAAGCTTCAAACTCATCAATAAAGACACAATTTGCTTATAATTCGTACATAAAAATTGTAACCTCGTTTTAGAACCGTACACCATCGTCAGCCGAAATTCACGAAAGTGTGACCCATGGGCCGTTTAAATAGTTAAATTATTAACTAAACTTGTTTCTTTTCTTAATTAAGGATAGCAAAATGCAATTTATTAAAGTTGTCACTTTATAGCTATCAAAGTGTTATCTAATTTTTCATCTATTTGTATTAAACGGTATCGTTGAACAAAGTAGCATGTCTATTTTCATCATAAACGGTTTTTTCTCTCAAGTAGTTTACATTGTGTTTACGAATTAATAAAGTGGTCTAATGTTCACCGCCATCAGCTTAATGTTAAAGAAAATTAAAAACTTTTGTCTAAAATAGGGGCCGCTTTCTAGCCCAAAGCGTGAAAAATTATTGATCGATTTTGACTGATATTTATGATAAGGCTTTAAGAATATTTCTTTCTTTGATTGAATTTTTTTAATTCTCAACAGTAGAACAGTAGGTATCCTGGCTAATGAATGATAAGTTCAGAGTTCAATAAGAGTGAAACATTCTTGAAGAATTTTATTAAGCGTGGCCCGTTGGTATTAATATATAAATTATTTATATAATAGTTTCCTCTTGCCAACAATCTTTAATAGTATTGTTCGAGATCTTTCGGATTATTAATCCATCCTCAGGAACAATGATGTGTTATACGTTATAATTATTTACTTCGTATATTATTACTTATATTAAATTGAATTTTATAAAAGTAAAAATATAAAAATTGATCGTCAGAATATAAAGATTGTTGGTAAGTGGAAACTATTAGAAGTGACAGCTTGGAACAGGTTTGGTGGTTGGGTTTCAATTAACCATACATCTCGGGAATGGTCGATCTGAGGCTCTACAAGACTAAACTTCATTTACATTCATAAATATCATCTTTATTCATCCACTGAAGAAATGCCTTAACGGTGGTCAGGAAGCTAAAAAGAAAAAGAGAGAGAGAGCTTAGAAGTGACGCTGAGACAATACAAATTTTCTCTTCCGGTTGCATTATCATTAACATAATTAGCGAATTTCTGTTAGTAATATAATTCTTATATTGACTAAAGTAATTATTAATAATTAAGATATTGTTTGTTATAATACTCTTTATGAAAAAAAGTTAATAGTTTATTACAGTAATTAAATAAGTTTGCTTACAGTATTTCTATAATATTAATTGATTTTTTAGCAGCATACCAGTATAATCAAATTTGCTTACATTAAAATTATACTGCAATATGTTTTGTACTGTGAGATTTTAATATTGAAATTTATTACCCTTATTTATAATTTATTGATTTATTTTAGTGACAAGAATTACAACATCTACATTTTTTGCCGTAAAGATTTTCTTGCATTTTTATAATAATTCAATGATACTAGTACAATAATGATTTACTAATAAATAATAATTTACTAGTACATTACAAGTGTACAATTAATTTTCTAAGAAAAGTTTTAAAGAAGTAAATTAAACCTCAGAAAATTACATCAACCTGTACTGTACTTTATTCGATCAGGCCATAAACCACAAATATATAACCGTTAAGCATTTATGCAGATATTAAAATGAATTGCTTCTATCTTACGTACTATTTACGTGAAGTCAAACGTGCTGTAAATTTTACAGGAATAATCCAGAAATTAAGCAAAATATTTTCTTGCTTAATTAAAACACGTCTCGTTGACGTACTTGTTGGTTTCTGCATTATATTTCAGTGTTGATTGTTTCTTTTAATCATAATGGATTTGTACATAAAACATTAATAAAAACATTGCTTCCGGACTGTCTGATATTCAACTGTGTTTTGTTTATAATCCATAAAAGTCAGTTAATATTACCAAAATAATTCATTTTTCTTTTTAATTTTGTATAATCAACATGATTTTTACAATGGTTCTATAGTGAAACGTGAAAATATGTTTTTTACTGCCGATTTCTAATCTGGTTTCGAAGGATTAGTGCTGCAAGCCTATATGTACGTTCCCGGTATATTTTTTTAAATTTTAAATATGTCTATATTTAAAATTATTATTTTGTTCCTGTTTACTTTTTGATCAAATTTGTTGTCCAAAACATATAAATTTATCTGATTCAAATATAACAGATATCTTTAGAGTTGCTTAGAAATGAAGAACAGTATTAATAAAACGAAAGCATAAATACATTGATTTATCAATCAGTGCTCACCATGAAACATTACCTTAGGGCCGATCTAATTTTATACTAATCCAGCTTCCACCATTTACCGATATATAACAATTCAAATCTATTCAATCTGTCAAAAAGTGTTGTCGGAAACCAGTTCCTGTTCCATATCAACAGTGAAATTTATAACGACGTATACTTCAATCTGTCTTAGCTACTAGTTCTTGACGATATGATCTGTGAAATATATAACGTCAAACAACGCTTCCTTATCATTTTAATACATTTCCACATGTATTGCAAAGGCTGAAGCCTACTTAATTATCTCGCAGTTATACATAAAAATCTGAGTCCGTTTACTAGTTGATTTCCCATCCCACATCAAGAAAAACTCTCTAATTTTGAAATCAGAAACGGCAGAAAATATTGAAGATTTACCAACTAACTTATTTCATTTTTATGACTGATTTATTAAGTGACTTATTTCATCCGAAGATTGTCGTTGCTGTTCATGACCTAAAAGGTCCCGTGTATGCAGTGTCACAAAGTAGCAAAATTCAAATTGGTATCATCATCCGCTATATGACAAATATGTTGTTCATCATGAAACGACTGGTGTAAGAAACTTTGAATCACTTCAGTTTCATATGTACTATATTAATGTCTTTTGTGTACGTTTCTACTCTGCGAAGTAAAACCGACAAAAAGAACCAAATGAACTAGACTAAAATATTCATAAGAATCCTTATGTTATCAAGGAAAATGTTAATCTTTCAAATAAAATTATCTAAAAAATATAAATTATTTTTCATCTTCACCGGCGTAGATTATTGCATTAATTCCCACACAAATTACTTTAAACCAGCAATATAATGAACATATACATATATTTTACAAAATTCTTGACCTTAAAACTTGCATACCTTTACCAAAGAGTAAAAGCAACCATCCAACGTCAATGTTTCTGCACAGCTTTCAAACTTTTTAACTGAAAAGCTAAGCATAATTGTTGACAATACATCGCTGATTAACCGGTTATTTATGGCTAGAATTGCAAATAATTTGACTTTATCTTCCACACTTTATTCTGTTTTGAAACCGAGTAAAATTAAGAACCTCGACGAGTACAAATGCATGATTTGCAATATGAAAATAAATACAAATAAATATTGAGATGAAGCTAAAAGTGGATAAAACAATTTTTGATTAACGGTTACATTATTTTATATTGTCGATCATCCTGATAAGAAAAATCGAGAAGAAATAGCAATACAAATTAAATCCACAGATCGCCATTATCTCTTTCCACACTCAATAACCCTATACTTATTTAAGCAGTAGTAATTGCTGTAACGACAGGTAAATTTACTTTTACTATTTCTCCAATTTATCGTCTACTAAAATCCAGCTTATCTGAGAATGAATCTACACATTTTTTAAATTCTCAAGCACTTTTTTAATTTCCAATTAGTTAGAAGAAAATTTTGACTCAGTGCACGTTCTCTGGATATCAAAATCTATTAATCCTAAAGGCGCAATCTTAATTCGTTTTATTATCACAAACTATTCGAATATTACAACGTTTCGTGAAATATGAAATGACCTTTAGATTTAAACCAAGTTCCAAAAGTCATTTTTTTTTAAGTAGGGGATGGACTTGTCTTTATCAAAAAGGTTCTTTGCAGTCTTATCTCCACTCATTTCCCAGTTTTTCTAGAACTAAATTTACAACCCTTTCAATCGTCAATATGTCTTTCGTTAAAATTAGGGACAATAAACTGGGATTTTCTTTTTATTTCTGCTGACTGAAGAACCGATTAATTTGCAATTTCCTTGAAAAAATCCATCGAAGTAAAATTTTATTAACTTCATACTTTAAAATTTCCCTATAGAAAGAAAACATTCTAAAAAAAAGGAGATTACATAACGAAAGAAAGAATACGATTTAATTAAATGGTAACGTAAATATCTCTTCTCATACGAATATTATTTTTTATTTCGTGTAAATTCAACTACTTATTTATTTGTTGTAGGTTTTCTTTACTATATTAGTTTACTACTAGTTATCATCATGTTTCTTAGCTGAATATATAATCCTTAATTTTTTTAAATACTAACAATCAACATAAATTAAAATATCCTTTCGAGAAAACTTTAAAAGCATAAATAAACACATTTACAAAATAATAAATTCATTACGAAAATATTATTCAATTAATGTGAAATTATTAATTAATATAAATTAAATTAATTTAATTATTTATTTAATATAAAATAAATAATTTTATGTCATAATGTCAAAGGTTCTGAGGTTCAAATACTAGCTAAAATTTAGTTACTTTTACGAGTATATTGATTAGAATACTAGACGGTGGATACTTTAGGTGGTTGGGGTTCAATTAACCACATCTCAGGAATGGTCAGACCTTGATCTATATAACATTACACCTCACTTACATGTCACACAGATCATTCTCATCTCATTAAGCCATGGAAACGTTGGTTATTGTTCACAAGTTAAACAGATTGCAACGTACACTTTAGGAATAAAAGGTATTGTGTAAAATTATTCACTTATCTTTCAAAAATATTATTGTGTCTTACGTACTTTGTTTAAGTAAATAGGTGAAAAACTACCTACCTACTATGTGAAGCAGCCTAACATGTAAATATTAGACGACTTAAATTCCAAAAATAACGGAAATGTTCAGTAAAAATAATTTACAAATCCACACCTTAAATAACTGAATCCATTTCGTTATGTTAGCTTGACTAGTGAATTTACTATTAACTTTAATTAGTTTAGCTAGACAATTATAAACTGGATAATTTTTCTTATTTGTCAACTTTCACATTCATCTCGGTTCGAATTGTTACTTGTTTATGGGAATTCCATTGCAACTCAGTATTGCTACTTGCTGTATTGGGAGATTGATTTTAGTTGTTTGTAAACTTCTGTAAATATACTTTGTACTTGTCATAGAATCATAATTAAGAGCAGTCTATCTGTAGTGCGGTACTTAGTTGGTTGTGGCTTACGGGACGTAATAACTCATCTGGTCGTTCACCTTTAAGGAAAAAAACTTTGCATTACTTGCAAAAATCTTGAAGATTAGAAAAACTCAAAAATGAACCCGTATTTGTCAGACTCCAAGTAAAAAAGTAAGACGTTTACCTTTATCAATTACAGCTTTAAACCTTCTCTACCAGTAGCACTTTGCAAAGTTGTTTTAAAAAAGTGATTTTAATTAATGCAGGTTTATTTCAGATATAAAATCAATTAAATATCTCCGTATTTCTTGTTTTTTTCGTAAAAATTTATTCAATCTCCAATTATATTCTACGGTTGTGTTCTGATATAAACATGTTTTAGTATTATATACACTGGTTTAAGTCTATTTAACAATTTTTTTTTTAAGTAATTTTATTACTGCAGGTAAACCCACCTCTTTTATAAGTTCGGAAACCGTAATAATAAATTCATTTACAAGTTTATCTAAATTGTGTCATTTTATAAAAATGTTGATATTTCCTTGAAATTAACTTCCCTAATTTACGCCTACCTGTTTACGCTTCCGTAGGCATAATTGAAATTGTACCAAGTCTAGAAAAAAATAGAGGGGAAAATAATAATAATTAAATATACAAGCGTAATAATTGCTGGCAAATCATAGCAATCGGAGCACGCACACTTACGAACGAGAAAAATAATAACCAAAGATAATTATGACTCCAATTTACCAGAAATGCCTACGCATTAACAGAATTAGTTACTTAATGATTCTCAGAATCATTAAGTAACAACAACATATAGTTGTCATTAAGTATAAGTTACTTAATGATTCTGAGAATCATTAAGTAACTAATTCTGTTAATGCAATTAGTTACAATTATCACCTAAAATCTGTTTATTATTTTATTAAACGCAAGTAATTGAGATGTTTTGAAAAAAGGAATTAATTTACTACTGTTGTTAGGGTCGCCATTAAAAATTAAGTAGTAGTAGTTCTATTTTTAAAAATAAATTTTACTTCTCTACAAGAGATTAATACGAAATTAAGTATACTCGTATTTATATTAATAAATATAAAATAAATAATTTTTATGTCATAATGTCAAAGGTTCTGAGGTTCAAATACTAGTAAAAGTTTAATTACTTTTACCAGTAATACTACGAGAAAGGTAGTACTAGACGATGAATACCTTTGGTGGTTGGGGTTCAACTAACTACATTTCAGGAATGGTCAGGCCTGGATCTATAGAAGACTACACCTCACACACATGTCACAAATATCATTCTCATCTCATTAGGCCATGTGGAGGTTGCTTGTTGTTCACTAGTTGAACAGACTGCAACGTACACTTTAGGAATAAAAAAATATTGTGTAAAATTATTCACTTATTAATTATGTGAATGGATGGAAGATTTAAACGAGTTTTTTTTTTGCCATTACAATGCATTTTAAGCGACCATATCTCAGTTTACTATATTGATACGTACATGGGGTACTGATCGTGTTCATTAATATAAAATAGGAAAATTAACAGAATTTTAGTCAAAAGATATCCTATTGCGCTTGTAATGAAATTAATTAATTGGTATTAAATCTAAGCAGGGCCTTACAAGAGGATATTGAATGTACAAATAAAAATAAGGAAATCAACCTGTGGAAAAAAGTTTAGTCGATAGTGATAGCCATAGCTCTTAGTTCATTCTACAATGCCGAGTATTGGACTTACATTTTATTAGGTATACTGCCGTGCTATTATCTTCAATGTTAAATTTGTTTAATAGAAAAAAATATTAAACTCATCAATCTTGAAAAAGCAATAAAATTGCCAAATAATTTATTTTCTTTTGTTATTTTAAATAATATCCTATCTAAGAAGTGGCCCTTAGAGAAACTGATTCTTGTATTTTGCTAAACGTATTTCACTGTATCCTATTCAGAAGGTTCTCTGAACCACAGTCAGGAATAGTATATTTTCATTCAACATAAAAAGGTTTTTCATCTTCGTTATAATAAAAAAGCAATTGTGAATGGTTATCGGCTTCTTAGAACAAATATGCCTAAATGTGATTTTGGCATCGTAGTCCTGTTAGATAATTTTGGGAGAAAAATTTAGGATAACAATTAGTTTAGAAAGGAAGTCCATCCCCAGGAAGTTGTTTTACAGATCTAAAGCTTTTTGGGCATGAATAACATTTGAAAAATTACCGTGGGTCAATTTTTCAGTCTAAAATCCTGTTGAATATCTTACTGACATAAAATGAAAATAAAAGTAGAAATTTTTTTAAAGAGGAATCTTAAAATTATAAAAAATGTTTTTTCAACTGAAAGAAATTTCACTTTCCATGAAAAAAAAGTTATGATGGCCCTTAAAACATAGTTTTGGAATACATTCCCTTATTTAAATTTATAGATAGAAATTGAGGTTCCAACCGAATAACCCCACGAGAAGAACAATGAGAGAGTGTATGTTTTTCTCTTTTAATTACTGAAGAACAGTCGTCAACCTTCTTAATATTTAGCTTGAGTGAAAAGATATATAATATTTTCTTTTTTAAATAATTAAAGTTTGGTATGAGCTACTTTTTTCAAAATATAAAAACCATAATTGTTTGTGACACTTCAAAAGGGTTACTAATAAAAATTTTCAGAAGAGAATTTCGAAAATAAATAAATTACATTCTTCATTAAAAATTAAACGCACAATTATAAAAAATTTCTGAAAGTTAATAATTATTTGTTTGACGTAATTATGACTATATAATTATAAAATTATTAAAGTAAATATAAGCGTAACTTATTACATAAACATTAGAGAATTTCAAATAAACTTATTGAATTATAAAAAATTCTTGAGAGAATAAATTTTTCATTAACAGTGAAAAATATCAAAATAAAAACGACCTAGTGTAAAATAAAGTTAAAACATAATTAGTTTTTATAAACAAATTATAGAATTATTTTTCTACATAAGGTAGACACCGTACCCATTCCCACTGAGAAGTGCCAAGTATCAACTAAGAATGTTCACATCAAAGTTTAAAACTCATAAATACATTCGCACTACTTCTACCTGGGATGTCAGAAGTAGTGTTAGCATTGCTAATGGAAATGGGGAGGGGTTGTACTGCGACAGAACGTCGTTGGTAGCAAGAAGTCAGTCGCGTTGTTGGAAACGTTGTTAACTTTGCGTTCTTTGTTTACAAGTTTATAAGTAGTATTTTTCAGAATGCATAACTTTTTTTTTTTAATACTATTTTCTCAGTCACGCTTATATTCGCCTATATCAAGATCTAACGCATTTTAAACAATTAAATGTTACGGCTAGACTAATTACTCTATTAATGGGTAATAAACGGATTTAATAGATCAAAACTACTATTTGTGCATTAATACAAAAAAATTCTGAATATACTTTTGATTATTAAATCAGGCCAGAAGCAAACTAACAATTACAAAAAAAGAATGGCTGTAGACAGTACCTTCCACCTCGTTCAATTTTTGGTCGTTCAGTTTTGGTAATTGATAAAGTTCTCAACCATATCGTTAAATTACACAAGACAACGAATTCGAATTGCAGAAAACAAGGTTGAACTATTTTGACATCAGAAGACGTGTTGAAGTACTACTTCATACTACTATAAAATTAGTACTTAGTACTATGAAGAGTACTATTTCGAAAAAAATATTGGAAGATTTATGTCGTAACGTTTTAAGATTGCTACTTACCGCCATAAATTAGATCCAATTGATTTTGTTTAAGTCAATATAAAAAAGTCAGGTTGGGACAACTCTATGCTGAACTGCTACTCGCTTTTGCATGCACAGATGGGTAGCAGTGATGAGACACGGGGACTCTTTCGTCCTCTTGCATCAAAGACCGTAGTCCCGGCGAGAATGCTCTTTGGGTGTTCTGGTTTGAGGCAAGCAAGGCATAAAGACCGAGTCCCGGCTACTAGGGTGGGGGAATAGGAACTACATAGTCGGGCCTGGTAACCCTACTCTGGAAGTTAGAGGCAGGCATTAATAGTTAAGATTCAGTCGGCTTATTAGAGTAAAAAACACTCCGCTGATTGTATTATGCTTCATTGTGGAATCCGATTCGCGGAGAGCGGACAAAAAATCAGGTTGCGAAGTAAAATTTATCATTTCGGCAAAAGTAAAAAAAAAATTTCTCAGAATAGATTTTCTAAACTGCAGGCTGAATATTTAAAGCAGTGCTGCAAACACGTTTTAAAAACAGAGCGAAATTATCTTAAGACAGGCAAAGTGACACAGAAACTGAAAGAATGTAATAGCTAACAATGATTACGAATCATAATAGCACCTGAATCTCAGTCATTTAAAAGAAACAATTTAGATAATTTATATAAAAAAATTTATATAATTAAAATTATGTAGATGGAAAAATGGGATAGAACAGCTCAATTAAAATAAATGTAATACTTCCTTTCTTCTTTTAATTTTGTTAAAAATATAAATCTATATACTAAAACCTAAAAATAATAAATAAGATGAAAAAAATTAAAAATATAATTAAGGAAATAAAATATATAAACAATAGGATATAAAAAATAAATATATAAATAAAATATCCTTAAGATCGATAATAAAGGAAAACGAACAATTTCGCCTTCAGTACGTGTAGCGTGTACTTGTGTTAATATTTTGTGTATTTCCTCGCCGGTGCAGCAATCCATTCTCACCCTTCTCGTCAAAAGAACTTTTCAAACTTTGATGAGTAATACAAATGGCAATAATTAAAACAAAAAATTAAAGAAAAAAATTGTTTCGTACAGTCCCAAAAGCAATTCTCAGGCTAGCAAAATGGATTATCAAAACCGTATTTTTCTCTAAGTTTTCATAATAATAATAATAATAATTTACGTCTTCGCAATGTTCGTAATAACCTTTTTTGAAGAGATAGCTTTACGGTTAAAATTGCAAGCTTTATTCTGCAGGTCAGAATGACATTTTCTTAGGTTATTATGATAATTACATCATTCTATTTACATTCCTTTTTACTTTTCGTTTTACAATATGCTGGAGTAATCTATAATTCATTAAATTCCAATCTTTAGTCAGAAAACCTTTAAAATTAAGTAAAGAAGTAAGATCGTAAAATTTATATTAAAAATATTAATCATAGATTTTTAAATTAAAGATTTAACCATATTCTAACTTGATCACTAATGTTTACTAAACAAATATTTGTAATTGATTAAATCTCAAAACTAATTATATTTTGTTGAATATTGACATTAAATTAATTATGAATAATGATAACCATTTTGAATAATTTTAACAGTTTTTACATAATAGCCAATATTTCACCTATTTAAATTAACTCACTTTTCAGTTCTAACTTCATATTTACTAGCCAAAGAAGAAAATTGTTCCGTTAAACCGTTGCAGATTGTATTTTAAAATCTACTACATATCATAAAATCATAAATCATAGATTTACGATTTAAAAATCATAGATTTCATTGAAAATAGTGTAGAAGATAGGGTCGTAGCTGTAAAAAAAAAAAAAAAAAACACTTATCATGAGTTATAAACACACAAATTTATCTACAGTAACGTTAAAAATTTTTTTCAGCTTCCGTGGCGCGAGTGATAGCGTCTCCGCCTTTAAACCCGGTCAGGCATGTTATTTTTCATACGCTAGAAGTTTCCATTCGAATAAAATGATCATAGTAGTCAAAGCCCTCACATTTATTAAAAAAAAAATATTGCAAGCGTTTATCTGCAAACTCTTTTTCTGGTTTTATTGTTTTTCTTTTTCAGTGAGTCTAACAAAATTAAGTAACTATTTTAATATATCTAATAAATAATTATTTCATCTTGTTTGAGTGATCTATTTTTAAAAGAAAGGATAATTGCTTTATCCGATAAAAGGAAATAGATAACCTATAAACATACAATTTTTAAAGGAAAAGTTTTTGAAAATGTATTCAGGGCTTCCTATCCAAGTTAACTACACGTTTTATATATATATATATATATATATATATATATATATATATATATATATATATAGGGAAAAAGTTCATTTTTGCCTGAAAACTCTTAGCAAAATTCTGAAGGTGAAAATAAAATCTGCAACGGTTTAAGGGAACAATTTTCTTCTTTGGCTAGTAAATATGAAGTTATAACTGAAGAGTGAGTTAATTTAGATAGGTGAAATGTTGGCTGTTATGTAAAGACTGCTAAAATTATTCAAAATGGTTATCATAATTCATAATTTTCATCCATAAATCAACAAGTTTTCGTCCATAATCAACAAAATATAATTAGTTTTGTGATTTAATCAATTACAAATATTTGTTTAGTAAACAGAATTTCTCACCACACGTCCATTAGAGATCAAGTTAGAAGAGAAACGTAATTTTAAGAACATAACTGAAAAAATATCTTCTTTTTATGAAATAGATCGTATCTATGTGAACATAAAAAGTAAATTATTTTTCACCGATTCAATAGTCATTAGTTTTACTAATCTTCCTGGATAACGCTTATACAACGTTGAAGTGTTCAGTTTACTAATATAAGAAAATTATGGTTTTAAATAAAATCAAAATATGACTAAATGTAATAATCGTGATGCAATTAGTCTATAATTAAAACATTTCTTCAGTTAAATATAAAAGCATTTTTAGAAGTAATTGAAAAGGAAGTATAAATTGTATTTAAATAAACTAAGAGTTACAATCGTATTACAACTGATAATTAAAAGCATTTAAATCATTTGATGAGTGCTTACTGAAATATTTATGACTACCCCTGAACGGAAGCCACTTAATTAGAGAGCGCAACACGAAGTTACTTTAAGAGATAAAATCAAGTTTTGCCTAGTACTTCTTGTTATCTTATTCCTATAAAGCTAATGAAATTTTTTATGGAAGATTTATCAACCGAGGAAAACATTATTCAACGTATACTGTTAGAAGGTCAGTTTGCCATTTTGTACATAACCGTTTTAAAACCGTGTAAAATATCTTACAAAAGCAGTAGCTTACATGAAAATTACACTATATTGCTTAAGGACACATATACCACGGGATGCATAATCGTGTAAGAAAACCTACAGGGAAATTTATATATAGAAAAACTATTTCCTCATCGTTTAACGACATTAGTGATTGGTGATTTTGACTTTTGTACTAATCTGACTTACAAAGAGAAATTAAATGAATGAAAAAAAAGAAAAAGAAAAAATCAAACTAAATGATCAATAGATCATAAAAATGTTATATAATTAACAAGATAGTTATCTGTTAGTGTTATAATGTTGGTTTACAGAATATTGTAAATAACCTATTATTAAATTACCCAGTGTAATCTGAAGTATATTTTCCTATCAATCACTGTAGAATTTCACAATGGTTCTTTGTCAAGTAAATCAGCGTTTCTCAACCTTTCAATATTTGAGTCCCAATTTTCAATCATAATTTTCATCGCGCCCTCCTCTCATACAATAACAATGTATGCAATAAATATGTATTTTGACGCTAAAGCTACAGTATGACCTTAATTGAAAACCTTACAACCTACCAAGAATAAGTAAATTTATTGATATTTGGCAACACCGATCCGTTGGATTGACAAAACCATAATCAATGGCTCTCTATTGCTTTCTGTCTTAGTCCACTATATTGGACATTCTCGTGGTTTCGCGAGAAGTTCGGATTTGTCTCAAACATTCTGGAACGTCTGTGCAACCATCTGCATAAATGCTGCACCATGATCAATTCCAACCAGTCACAGTCTATTCAATCCTTTTACCGCTGTCTAATCTACAGTGAATGTATATGTTGTAGTTTGCGTGTTAATTGCAGTTCACAGTATTAAAATATTCCCAGCAGTAGATTTATACAGAATCACGGATAAATTTTTAAGTGAGCCCAAGCGAAAATAAGACGATAGTGAAGAATCAACAAGCATACAGACGAGCATGTATCCGAAAATAAAATCAAGAATATATTCTCAAGAATACTTAAAATTTTGGTTTACCAGTACTGAAGTAAATGAAGAAGAAAGGCCCCTGTGTGTCATTGCTCAAAAATTTTGGCAGCAAGCAGCATGAAATCTAATGAACTTAAACGACATTTGGAAAATCTTCATAGTGAGTACGTTAACAAGCCCCGAGAATTCTTCAATTAAAATTAAAATCGTATGAAGAGCAAATATCATTTATTTTAAACTGTCTGTGAATGAAAAAGCTTTACTTTCCTCTTACAAAATTCCACATAAAATAATTGGATGTAAAATGCCTCACACCTTTAATAAAGAGATTATTTTGCCAGCTGCAATTGAGATTGTAAAAACTATGTTTGGAGATAATTTTGCCAAGCAATTAATTACAGTCCAAACCTCTATTAAATGATACTTTTTTTTTTCTCACTACATCCCTGGGCCGGACATCCATTCAAGTATACACGGCCCAGGGATGTGTCCTTGTGACTCTAAGGGGGCCTCCCCACCCACCGGCTGTACGTCCGGCACGGTAGATCAGACCCCCGGTTCCGGATCGTTTCTTATTGCTGCCTGCCTCTAATCCTCCGCACGTAAGGGAAGGTCCGGCTATGCCGTCCCCCTTCCCCCTTGCGCAGAGAACCGGGTCTCGGTCTTTACTCTTTTATGCCTGCCTCAAACCGGCGGTGCCAGCCCCAGCAAGCACCGAAGCGCCCCCAGGAACCGACACCACCGGCCGGGACTCGGTCTTTTCTTTATCCCTTTCAAGCAACCCCAGGAGTTCCCACCCCATCACCGGAA
This sequence comes from Lycorma delicatula, assembly GCF_047948215.1. NCBI lineage: Eukaryota > Metazoa > Arthropoda > Insecta > Hemiptera > Fulgoridae > Lycorma > Lycorma delicatula. The sequence continues at coordinate 260,332,227 of NC_134455.1, read as the reverse complement.
CCCGCATACCTAAGCATACGGGCTCTCCGGGGTGGGACTGTCCTCCCTGCCCTATCTTCACGCCTATCGTCTGTGATGCCTCTCCTCTTCCTCTTTAGATTTGAGGACGGTGCTCGCAAAATTGGAAAACCATTCCCAGTTGTTATCGGATTGCATTAGCCAGCTAACCAGGTTGCCAGGTCTCAGGTTATTATGCCTTATTTCATGTCTGAGACCCTCCCATCTATAGCAGTTGAATACGGTGTGTTCCGCGTCGTCTTCTTCCTGACAGTACGGACACCTTGACGTCTGCCTTTTCCCGATTCTATTAAGGTATTTCCCGAACGACCTATGTCCTGTCATCAACTGAGTGGTGTGGAAATTTACTCCGCCTTTCTCCCTACCCAACCATTCTTTCAGATTGGGGATAAGTCTCCTTGTCCACTCACCTGTTTGAGCGGATGATCATGCGGTTTGCCAGTTGCTAACGACTGTGTCTTCTACCTCGGCTCTTGGCACACCTGCTGCCCTCATGCTTCGGCCTTTTATCTGTAATTCAATGGGAGGCGTTTCAGCTAAGACAAATAACGCATCGTAAGAAATTGTTCTATATCCTGAGACAACCCGTATTAGTGCTACTCTGTGCACGCTTCTAAGTTTGCGTTTATTGCGTTGTGCATTCATTGCAGTGCCCCAGACTGGTGCCGCGTATAAGATAGATGACATCATTGCCGTTGTGATCAACCTTCTGACCACCAGTTTCGGTGCACAGTGGTTATTAAACAGACCTCTTAGAGCCTTAATTGTAGGGGCCAACTTTTGACAAATCATATCTATGTGATAACCGTACTTTAGACTCTTATCTATGAATACGCCCAAGTATTTGACGTTACTGACTTCACTAATGATTTCCCCCCTTATTTCTATATTTATTCCTCTGACCCTTCTCCTGCCAGAGAGCAAAATGCATTTTGACTTAGCTGGGGCTACTTGTAGTTGGTTGTTATCTAACCATTCGTCTAATAGTTGCAAGGCCTGATTTGCCTTAATTTCAAGACGGTCCACTTCCCTATCCTCCACCAGTACCGCAACGTCATCTGCATAGCCGACAATCCTCACTCCTTCCGGATAAGGAAGCTTGAATATTCCATCATAGAAAACATTCCAGAGTATGGGTCCTAGAACGGACCCCTGTGGAACGCCGCCAAACATCTGAAAATTTACCGAGCCCTCAACAGTCTTGACCTCAGTATGTCTATCATGTAAGTACTGATTAATCTGATTTACAATGTAATCACTGATGTTCATGTTTATTAGAGCATCAATAATCGCCGGCCATGGTACAGATCCAAATGCGTTTTTTACATCCAGTAACACAAGTAGTGGCAGACTTCTAGATCTCCAAGTACCGCTTTTGGCTGCTGTTGCCCATTCCGTAACTCTCTTAATCGGCTGTATCGTGGAACGCCCTTTCCTAAAGCCGTACTGTTCTTGGTGTAGGCAGTTCTTCTCCTCTAACTCATTCTGTAGTCTGGAAGCTATAAGTCGTTCAACCAACTTCCCCATATTATTGATAAGATTTATGGGCCGGTATACAGCTTGATCTATATTCGCGGCTTGCTTGGGCAGGAAGTCGGTTCTTACCGCCTTCCAGTAGCTTGGAAACATGCGGTTTTGAAGTCCAAAGCTGGCTACGTCCACCATCTCCCAGGGAACAGCTTCTGCCAGACCCTTAAGAATTGCTGCTGGTATACCGTCTGGTCCTGGGCTTTTCTTATTGCTGAGTTTCTTGATCGTATTTAACACCTCTTGTTGATCGAATCTACCCCTTTCGAATTCAAGTATCGCTCTGTTTCCAGTATCCTCCCTGGGGAATAAGGTTCTTAGCTGCTGTATAGCTTTATCACTGTTTAGTATTGGAGCTTGCCGACCAAGACGTTTTGCTATGATTTGGAATGCTTTACCCCAAGAGTCGTTATCCAGGTCTTTACACAGTTCTTGCCACTTCTTGCGTTTAGCTAGTTTAATAAGGTAATTTAGGCGTTTTCAGGCGGTTCTATATTCTTCCATGGCTCTACTACTTTCTTCATTTATACCGAAGTGGGTGCGAAGCCTCTGCGCTTTCCTCTTACATCTGTGGGTATAATCTCTTTGGCTAGCTATATCACCATTCCACCAATACACAGTAGTATGCCTTGTTGCATTTCATGGGATTCTGGACATTTCATCGGTGATAATGTTTTGAAAACTGACAGGATCTATTTGCATGCACTCTGCGATTCTACGAGCTGCATTCCTTACTATCCTTTGAATTTGGTTGTTCGACCATCTTGGTGTGACATTTTGTTGAGTGCTTCCTGTGACTTGATCATTGATATCTACGGTTACCGCCTTGTGATCACTCGCCGTCTCTTCCGTCAATACTTTAAAAACTACTGTGTCCGGATGTATTCTGTTATCGATGATTGCTAGGTCTATTATTGATGAGTGCCCTCTGGCATTGTACGTAGGTGTTCCGTCATTTATGCACGTCGCCCCTGTAGTAGCCAGGAATTCCTCCAATATTCTACCTCTTACATTGGATGAGACGGCGCCAGCCGCCGTTGCTCTGCAGTTGAAATCACCGAGTATTAATACGCGTTTCCTAGACTGCATGACTATGCACTGTAAACTAAAAATTCTATCTTGGAATTGATCCAAAGCACAGTTTGGGCTGATGTAAGTCCCCACCAAAATCAAATCGCATAGTTCGACGGCAACAATATCATCCTCTCTGATATAAAGTCCGAAATCCCTGTTGTTGGCTACTCGTCTGATGGCTACCACACCATTTCTGTCCGGAACCCACTGCGGCCTGGCCGCCGAACGTGCATTGGGCTTCGTGGCTACAATAAAGTCATATTCACCTCTCGTGGCAGTTTCCTCTGCAAGGTCACCGGACAGTAAACTCTTGTTGTTATTCAGTAAAAGCACTTTAATCATGCGACTTTCTACACCCTGTGCTTCCAGTCCTATGTGACCGGCTATCGCAGTCTAGACATTTGGTGGCCTCACGGCAGTCCCTGATCGAGTCACCCTGACCCCCGCAGTTAAAACACAAATGGGACCTGTCAGGGCACTGCAGTCCCTTCTGCCGTGCCCGGTTGCCCAGCACCTATAGCACCTCTCGTTCTCAGTTCTTATATACGTACGGCAGTTCACCCACCCTACTCTTAGTCTTTGAGCCACCAGTTTTACTGCGCCCCTGTATGTTGTTATCACAGTCGCGTTCTTAGTATTACCCGATGCTTCTCTAAGAGAAGTTACTTGGAAGCTCTCTCCCGTTCCTATGACTTTCTCAACTGCTTCCTTAATTTCACTCTCTGATGTGTCATATTCTAAGTCTTTGACATGAACGACGGTTCGACGATCACCCCTAGTCCTGACGTCTACTTGGAGATCGGCTACACGACTTCAGAGCACCAAGGTGAACTCCCCCAGTATCAAATGATACTGTTACCCGTCAAATTGCTGATATAGCTGAAGATGTACAGCATCAGCTTTTCGAGAAGTTGCATGTCAAATTGTTTTCAGTTCAGCTTTATGAGGACACAGGTAGCAATAAAAATGTTCATTTCATTGATTATGTTCGATTTTGTGATGGCATGTCGACAGTAGAAGAACTACTTTTCTGCAAACCAATAGAACTCAAAGCAGCAGCACTTGGATTAATTGCTATCTTAAATGATTTTATAAACGAGGCAAACATAGAGTAGAAAAATTGAGTCGGAATATGCTCTCATGGTGTTCGTTCATTGTCTGGAAGATTCTAAAGTACACAAGCAAAATCTTTGTGTAACAAAAATCTCCACAGTGTGTTTAGACACATTTCATGATCCACAGAAAATCTCTGGCTTTCAAAGAAATGATTCCTGGTCTGAATATTGAGTCAACGACGGTTGCAACGTAGTAAATTATATAAAAATGAAACCCCTAAAATCAAGAAATTTTTCTGCACTTTGTAAAGTAGTAGATGCAGTAGATTCAGCGTAAGTATTTTATTGCGAGGGAATATGGTAATCACGTGGGAAATTTTTGCAACATGTATTTGAATTAAGACATGAAATCGCCATTTTTCTAGAAGAGGAAAATCGACTGGAAGCTGAGTAGTTTCGAGATGGTTTATCTGTGATGGAATTGATCTACTTGGTCGACATATTCGAGAAATCCTTAATCTTGAATCTGCAGCTCCAAGGAGCAAATACACATATGTTGGATACGATTGATAAAGTTAATGCTTTCTGTAGAAAATTGGAATTACGGAGCCGAAATTTAAAGCAAAAAACCTAGAAGTGTTTGCAAATGAGGATGAATGAGTTAAAACTTACAAGGTTGAACAAAAACATGTGAAAGTTGTTTTTTAACACCTGAAAACAATTTAGCCATGCAGACAAAGAATTTTAAAAATTTGTTTCTTACTAACGATAACTCAGTAGCAAGTTACGAGCGGGTTAGGGATCCATTTCAAAATAATCCCGAAGGGTTCTCAACTGCCGATGAAGAAATTTTCATAGACTTCACGGCAAGTGGCAAAAACAAAAGACAATTTAGTAACAAATCACTCTTTGAATTCTGGGCAGGGGTGGATGATGAGTTTTCTGTACTGAAAACAAGAGTTCTTCGAATACTATTACCATTTTCAATATCCTACCTTTGCCAAACTGAATTTTCTGCAGTGGCTGATTTTAAAAAGGAGTCACTAATAATTATTAACCTTGATTTTATTTAATTCTGATAAATTAAAAACGATTGTATCAGTACTGCACCTAGTGTTAACAAACTAGGAGGATGTGCCCGACAGTTTGAGATACGTGGTAGTAATTAGTTAGTTTTTTTATTTATTTACCAATTTAATTATTTAAAAACGAGGTTTTCTGAATTTGGTTTTGATAAGTAAAGATAAAAAATTATTTGAGAATAGTCTTATACCAACCTCCTCTTTATAATTTATCCATGGTTTCTCCTCGACCAGTTTTGTTGTATTCCTGCTTATTTTTGTTCTTTCATGTTCATCCAGTTGAATGTAATTATAATGAACATTTAATTATTACAACTTCTTAAAATTATCGACGATTAAAATAAGCTTTAAAAATTAATTATTTTAAACATAATATTTATTTCCAATTACTTAATACCCCAAAATTCATGATAACTTTTTACGTAATAAAATTCTTGAAATACTAATATAAAGCAAGAAAAGAGAGGTTTAATAAGTACTTAGTAAAACGTATTAAAATGTTAAAACATAATTAAAACATTAAAGTAATTTTTTTTATTGAAAATTTTATTCATGTATTTTCTTTATATTTGCTAATAGTTATTTTATAATGTTTACTTTTGTTATTGAAATTAACAGCAACAGAAAAATTTGCTCTGCTGAGAGATAAGCATGTATTACTCGTATATAATATTTGCCATTATCATTAATGTGATCTGTAGGTATCCTTCTCCTTTAATCTAAATATAATACCCGCAATTTTTGTCGTTCTCGTTCCTATCATCCAAATCCTTACACTTACCCTACATTCCCTACCCAATTTAGTCCAGTAATGTCCCATTTTCATATCTATTCATAAGATTTTTGCTTATATTTTATTTTCTTACAGTGTTCAATTATTTATTACTGCACTTTTTATTACATTATCAATTCCGTTTTTATAAAAGTTTTACATATTTTTACATTTTTTATGGAAAATTATTGTTAGTAACAATTTATTTACAATTTTGTTATGAAATGATGTGTTTCATTTAAGAAGTTTAATAGAAGAAAAGAATATTTGATTAAGGTAGACTAACTTTTTATTTTTAATTAGGTTATAAGTATGATAGCTTTTACATATGTTTCAATTAAAGGTTTTTTTATAAAGGCGATATAAGAAAGTGTAAGTGAAAGTCTTCTTTGATCAGAATATATTTTTTTATGAATATGAGTATTCATCTGTAGAAGTATAATATCTAACATAATGTAAAGATAATAAAAGCCTTCGTAAAACTTTTAAAGTCAGGATTAAAGGAATTTAATTAGGTTAATAATGAAAATTTTATTTTGAAGCTAATCAAAAGGCACTTAAGATTTTATTGGGAAATTTTTATCGTAATCTTTGAGCACGTATTGAGCTAGAGTTAATGATACGATTTATCGTCTGGCTGTTTCAATTTAAAAGCATCGCATTTCATACATCCAAGTGTTTCCTTTATAATATCCTTTTAATAAAACTGCCATTTAGATCTTATTCTAACAAACAGGGTATTTTATTTCCACTGTTGCTTAGTTTAGAGTCTAATTAACTTTCAGTTACAGTGTCGTTAATTAAGTTACATTTTGTCCAAGTATTAATTAAAACATCTAATTTTAACTATTATAGTTAATATTCTACATTACACTTTTCAATATGTCAAAAATGGAACTTCTAAGAATAAGAATATTTTATGTTAAAGATGTTACTACAAATATATTTTTATGTGTTTTTTATAACATACCTAATAGTGCGTTAAAATTGTATTACACATTAGGTTTACAGAAATATTTTTATTTTTTTTTCTTAAATAGTGGAAATACAATACCATCAAATATATTGTATGAGCATAAAATCAATGCTTACTTTCACATTTGATAAAATACTGATTTTTAAAGTTAAATTTGCTTACAAAAATACAAGAATATTCTGGAATCATAGCAATAAGTGGGTGTTCATGCAGTAAAACACCCTACATTACAAGAAAAAATAATTCCTCTCCAATTAATTTTAAAGGATTTATACAAAATTTCACTTATAGTTACTGTTGCATACAAAGATGCAGGTCATTTACTTAACTTATTTAAAACTACACTTCTACATAAAAGTAATCTCACACTTCATCTTAATCCACAGAGCATGTATCAAAACGGCTTACTGCAGTATGAATTAAACCTACCTATTTTGTATGCAGTTTTCCCAGTTTCTTGAAAATCCTTAATAATAAAAAATAAAACTTTCATCTTCTTCTTGCTAAGCCTGGGTGATTAATTTTATCGCGCATTTTATGGGAATAAGCAGATTCAAATTTCAAGAAATTTTTAGAATTTTAAGAAACCCTGATTTATTACCTGACAAAAATATATCGTAGCTTTTTGGCTGCCCTTTTCATCTCAATAATATTAAAAATTAGGTATAAATATTAGTTGTAGGAAACATCGCTACATATGAATTTCAACAGAAACATACCACATTTCGTATATTTTATAGCATTATTATTTACATGAATAACCTCCATCAAGTTCACCTGTACTGAATATCGGTAACAATATAAAGGGATTACTGTAGGCAATTATCAGAATATTATTAAGTTGAGATTTGAAGTGAATTTGAAAGTTATTCAAACTACACAGGTTCCTCCTTTGATACTGCGTAAAACTTGGTTTGAAACATTTGTCGATACAGGGCTAATCTTATTAGTGGGATGTCCAGAGGATCTTTACTAGCAAAAAATTGCTAGTATTTTTATTATTGCTGTTGTATCATTCTGAAAAATATCTATGGAAAAAATTATCACAATAATCGTTTCTGAGTAAAACACATTAGTTTAAACTTTTTATATAGTAAATACTTTTAAAACTTAAATGCTTAATGAAAAATATAACATAATGATTTAATGAAAAATTTCACGGTTTTTAAACTACATTTGGAGAAACTTAATTTGAACATTTTTAAACAAATCCACACTTCTGCGTCATAGGCAACAAATTTTATTTCAGTACTACGATATTTCAATATACACAAAACTATTGTGAAATTTAAAATTGCACTATTTTTGCCATAAATCTTTTAATTTTAAGAGAGAATTTGCAGAGAAAAACTTAGTATATACGTGTTCATCCTCATTGCAATCGAAACAGTTCCAATTGGTATATTTGCATTGTACCAGTGTTAATTTATTTTTACTTTTAATTAAAAAATTATAGTTTTATATTTATCGTTCTTGTATCATTAAATAGTTTTTACTTACATTGTTATCCACTTTTTTAAGTACTTTATGCTATGAGCAAAAAGTAAATATTAAATTAAGTTAGAAAAACGAATTTCTTGAAATCTTTTTTTTTTTGTTATAGATGAGTCTTAAAAATGCAATTTACGCACCCACCATAAATGGGGGAGTGTCGGACTCGCACGGGTTCGGCTATATGTTATTAAGAGCCTATGTGTACCCGCACCCTACCGACTAAAACTCATATCTCACCTTTCCTCCTCCTCTGGGGTCGGTCCTGCAGTTTAAGCATTGCGCGGGCCCAGGAAGTGCCTTTAGGGTCCAGGGGTTCAGAGTCCCCGTGGTTCATCACCGTCGTCCATCCGCACAAGTGCAGACGCAAAACGGCTCTGCGGTTACGCATAAGCTTACTGAGATTATCAACAACTGTCTCAGTACGTGCCAAGGTCTGCTGAAGGTGGACGTTATAGTTTCGGTTCCTCTCCAACCACACGCCGAGGTACTTAAGGCACCCCGACGTGGGAATACTGTCCCAGCAACATTAATTTGCATTCCTCGCAAACTGCTTCACCCAACCAATGCCAGTACGGAGATTTCATTAGGTGCTAACCTTAGTCCTCTCATCTCAAGCCAACAACTTATTCGCCGGGTGGCATTATTGGCTACTTCCTCCACTTCTGCTTCAGTGTGTCCGGCCACGAGAAGGACCAAATCATCTGCATATGCAACAAGTTCAACGTCCCCATCAAACTCAAGTCACAAAAGCCCATCAAAACGGAGGTCCTACAGGAGTGGGCCAAGAACCGACCCCTTCGGAACCCCACCAAACACTTCAAAAACCAACTCACCATCTTCTGTGGGGGTTTAAGCCTTCTGCAATGTAGGTAACTGTTAATTATGCCAAGGAGATACCCACTTATATTCTTCTCTCTCAGCACATCAATAATCGTCTGCCACTGGAGACTACCAAAGGCGTTCCTGACGACTAGGAGGACCCCTAACGGGATCCTCCGTCGACGCCCAGTGCCTCTACTTCGATCTCTTGCCCATTCAGTTACACGTTTCAACGCGTCAATTGTGGACTTCCCCCTAACAAAGCCATATTAATCAGGGGAAAGCCCACTCTTCGCTTCCACCTCGTACCCGAGCCTATCAGCGATAAGTCTCTCCAACAGCTTACCCATGGTGCTGAGCAAGGATATCGGACGATATGAGACACCACTCCCAAGCATGTCTCTCTTCTTTGGCACCAGGACCAACCGCGCTTATATAAAGCGACAGCTCTCCAAAGCTGTATTATAGGCGTCCAGTATGACCCAAGGATGTTTTGTCACCATTAATTTAACCAGCGATACAGGGACCTCGTCCAACTCTGGACTCTTATCTGCACTAATTCGTTTGGCCGCCATTCTCAGCTCCTATACGGAGAATATTTGCTCATGCTCTAGGGCTATCTCATTCCATAGGCCTTCAGCTATGGGAACAGCTCCTCGACAACCCGAAAGGTTGTCTCTCGAGATAGAGGGGGTATGGGAGTGCCAAACTTGTTCATAACAATTTTATACGTATCCCCGCATGGATTAACGTCCAGATCTGCTACCAGCTCCGCCCAGGCTTTCGCCTTGGCCTCCTTAATGGCCGCACAAAGAGACTTTCTTGCTTGTCGGTATGCAACAAGTAACTCGTCTACATCATTAGAAGCTCTCCTCGTTGCTCTCTGAAGTTTCCTTCTAGTAGCGATTGTAGCTGCTCTCCTGGTAGCAATCTCATCAGTCCCCCAGTGAACTCTTCTCTTTGCCGGACCCTCAGGTCGTCCATCTCGACTGTACTTATCACACAGTACTTCCATAAGCCCTTCAGATGTGATCGTCCAAGCAGTGTCCAACCGATCAGCCAGCTTGTCCACAATATGTTTGGCCTGAAGTTCTGAGGGCCGCTACTTTTGACTACGGGCAGGAGTTCCCGACCTTCACACTCTACCGTGAACATAATAGCCAAGTGGACACTCGCCAGCTCTTTCTCAGAAATCCGCCAGTCCTTGATCCAATGGGCAATCCCATCAGAAGATGCGGTAACATCCACAACCGAGCCTCGCCCCCTGCCAACAAAGGTGGGCGAGGACCCAGTATTATGCGTCAGAAGGCCAGCCGCGTTAAACATAGCAGCAAGTATGTAGCCTCTTGGAGTAGATCTCATGCCGCCTTCTCTCGGCATTCGGAGTTATAATCTCCAGTAAGTACCACATGTTTCTTAGAACTGCGTATGCAGGCCTCTGTCATCAATAAATTACTGAAACCTCTCATTTCCAGAATTCGGGAAGATGTAGCCTGAGACTAGGCTAAAGTCCGCCGTTCTACCCTCACAAAACCATTACATCTAGTAATAAGAGACGTCGCATATCTACCCGACACATTGAGAATCGCCGTATCCGAATCTATGTCCACTATCCATGGTAGCGCAGCCACTCTTCTCACATTGCGTTCTGACACCGTAAGGAAATCAACATCTTGGTCTAACGCTGATCTCCAAATGAGATCGTGAGCTATGGTCCTGTTGGGGTTGATCTGTATTATTTTCATTTATGAGAGTGCCGGTAGTCCCTACTCTCAATCCAATGACCAACCACACCACAAGCAACACGTCTGGAGGGCGCAGAGCAATTCGCTTTTTGATGACCCTGACCACCGCAATTATAGCATTTATTACTCCCGTCAGGACCTTTGCACTGGGAGGCATATGGCCACCCTCCCAGCATCGGTAGCAATGGGTAGAAGGCCACCTCAAATCAACTCGGCAGGACTGTTAGCCCACCAGGATACGGGAGCCCGCAGTTACTTTGGCTGCCTCAGCAGACGACAGTATCACCGTTGCATGCTGGGTCCTGCCAAAGGCAGGTCTCAATGGGGCAACCCTCGCAGTAGAGTCAATTTCTTAGTTCCTTCCTGTCTTACAACCACAGTGGTAGCTCTTTGTTGATCACGTCAGAAATCCGAGGTCGTATCTGGAGGGGGTAAAATTAATTTGGGGGGGGTTAAATATGTGGCGGGTATGGTTCGCGTAGATCCAAGAGGGATTTGGGATTCGGGGTACGGATATGAAGTTGTAAGGAAAAGAAATTCCCTGCCCAAATCAGTAACGCTGTAGGACTTAAAAAAAATTCTGTACTCACCAGCTCAGGAAAATTTTCAAAGTTCTTATTAACCAGAAAGATGATGACTTATTCTTCCTGCAGCGACTTGTCGATCGACTTGGAATAGTATTCACCAAGTAATAGGTTATGTAGAACCAACTTCAATGTATTTCTTATGGGAAATACAAACCCGAAGAAAAAATAAAAAAAGCGGTATTAATCCATGTCCAAAATTCACGAAAATTCACAGGCACGTTGAAACTTCACTAACCAACAATGTACAACCAACAAACAGAACAAAAAACACCAAAAAACCGAACTAAATAGCAAAAATCGCAGAGCGGAACAACAACAGGTCTACACCCCACGAGTACTCCAACTCGACTCCTAATTTGTTGAAATCTGGAAGTTAAGAAATTAAACAAATAAAATCAATCTACAATACTTTTATTCCTTTTTTAAATTATTACTTTTAATGTTGCAATATGTTAACTAAAGATAATTTAATTGTTTTCAATTTGATTCTTTTAAGAAATATGTTTTTCTGTCTAATATTTTTCTTCTTTTTTAAAAAGTGATGCTACCATAATTATTTGAGTTAAGAAAATTTTTAACTAAAAATAGTTAAATAATATATTATTTCCTTCTGAATCACATATAATAATAAAATTAACACATCTTTCTGATGCAAATATGATGATTATCTTGTTCTCTTATTATTAAGTAAAATATTTACATATATATGATATTGATCTGTGTTTTTGTATAAGAAAATAAAATCTAGCTGAATATAACTCGGACTATCGTTTGTCATAATCAGTTTATTAATTCTGCTACAAAGAAAACAGTTATTGTTTAAAATCCTCCGGTGATTAATAAAGTATTATTTAATCTTAAAAAATCATTAGGAATTCGTCTTTAATCGAAAGCCAATTTTAAATAGGAACGAAAGTAAATCTTCAGCATCTGGGCCGATAAATTCTAGTGGAAACGATACTTTATCAACCGACTGCCTTTTTATTGATTCTAGGATAATTAATAAAGATATATAAGAAATTTATAAATATTTTATCCCTACCTTTATTTTCGTGTGTTTTTTTTTTAAGTTTTTCTATTTTATAATTGTTTACAACATTAAGCTACTTCGAATTTTCCCTCTTGAAAGCCAGTAATAAATAAAAGATTGAAAAATGTAATATTTTACAGGAAAAATAATGGTCAATTCCGAAATACAATGTCTGTAAATAAAGTAATGATACTGATTCAGAAAAATTTTTTTATTTACATTCAGATTATACATGGACTATCACCTTTGAAATAGTTCCATTGGGAAGCCTCGAAACGCTTCAAACGGTTTTCCCACTCTTCATAATAGTGTTGGAACTCAAAAACCGGAATATCCTTCAGATGTTCGGTTAAATTTTTTTAATGTTTTCTACTATTCCAAAATGGTGTTCTTTGAGGAATTTTTTTAAAGCAGATAACAGGAGAAAGTCGGAGGGACTCAAGTCAGGTGACTAAGGTGGTTGAGGAACTACAGGAATGTTTTAGTTTGCCAAAAACTCATTAACTGAAAGTGCAGTTTGACAAGGTGCATTGTCATGATGCAGCATCTAGTTGTCTTTGATAGCAGGTCTCAAGCGGGCAGCTCTCTTCCGCAGTCGTTCAAGAATTTCTTGGTAAATATATTGATTTACAGTCTGTCTTGTATGCAAAAGCTCCTAATGGACAATGCCACTGCTATTGAAGAAATAAATTAGCATGGTTTTGATTTGCTCATTTTTGCTTTTTTGGAACGTGGTTAGTTTGAAGTGTGCCACTCCTTGCTCTGGCGTTTTGTTTCTGGGTCGTACTCAGAAATCCAAGATTCATCACCAATAATAACATTTTTTTAGAAAAATCAGGATTAGTTTTAATTCACCCTAGAAGATCGCGGCACACTCCCACCCTGTTGTTTTTCTGTTCAACAGTGAGGTTTTTTGGGACCAATTTAACACAAACTTTTTTCATGTCCAATTTGTTTGACAAAATTTGATGGACTGTAGAATAGTTCAAATTCAATTTTTCTGCAATTATTTTGACAGTTAATCCCCGGTCGTACCGTATCAAGTCTCTGATTTCCAAAACATTGTCGTCAATTTTGACGTTAACGATCTTCCAGAGCGTGTATCGTCCGCAACTCAATCCCGGCCATCTGAAAATGCTTTAAACCATTTAAAATGGTTTGACAGAGCGTCATCTCCACACACCCTTTTCAATTTCAAAAAAGCTTTTAGTAGCTTTCTGACAGAGTTTAAAAAAAAACTTGGTGCACAACGTTGCTTATAATTAGTATCACTCATTTTTGTAACGCACAATAAAATCTCGTTTCACGAAAAGTTTGTTTATGTCTCGCGTGGCAACAGTAGACTAAAAATATTACCAACTAATATAAATCAGCTGTTCATATAACCATATGTCTACTAATAACTTTATAGTGTTGCCAATTGAGCTGCCAAAAAACTAGTCTCATTACTTTATTTACAGACCGCATATCTTTTTTGTGCATTTATTTATTTATGTTTTTTTTTTTTTGAGATAGGTAAGCCAAACTAATCAAAGCAGCATACGCTTTTCATTGTGGACACTATACCATACATCTTCTAGGATGTATCGTATGTATGTTTATTTTTTAATAAAAAAATTATAATTTTATAATTATTGTTCTAAAATCATTAATATGGATCTATTTACATTTATATGCACTTTTTTTATGTACTTTATGTCAGCTACGAGCAAAAAGTAAATTTTAAATTAAGTTAGAAGAACTAATTTGTTGAAATCTGAGAATTTAAGAAATTAGACAAAATCAATTTACAATACTTTTATTAATTTTTAGATTATTATTTTTAATGTTGCAATATGTTAATTAAAGATAATTTAATTGTTTTCAATCTGATGCAGTTAAGAAGTGTCTTTCTATCTAAAATTTTTCTTCCTTTAAAAAAAAATTAAACATGATGCCACCATAATTATTTAAGTTAAGAAAATTGTTAATTATTAATAATTAAATAATATATTATTTACTTCTGAATCACATTTCATTTGTACCTTAATTTTTTTCATTTTGTACCATTTTTTTGACCTTCCAGTGAAGGTGTTGGATAACTGTCGTTTTTTTATTAGCTAAATCACTTAAAAAAGGGTAAATTATAATTTATTTAACAGATTGTAACCAATAAAAATTGTAAATCCGAGGAAGAGTTCGTAGTATGTCCAAAATTATGGTAAATATTTTTTTTTGATTTGGATCACAATGAACATATTATTCCTTACCTGAAAGTTAACATTCAAACGTGATGAATAAGTCAGGGTCTTTTTCTAAAAATAGATGTGTTTTGATTAGAATTTTAGGAGGTATATTAATAATTGGTTATGATTTTAATACTAAGCAGGCTAAATTCTTTTTCGCCTGAAAAATTTTGAATTTTCGTTTTGAGAAAATTATTTTCTCACTCTTTTGAGAGTTTAGATCTAATTATAGATTAATTTCCGTAACTGTCGTTTTATAAGGTAATCATAAAATAAGGACAGGATTCAGTGTTTGACAATTATTAAATTTTGACTTTCCGGTCAAACCCCTATTAAAAAGTTACATTATAATTACATTACTACAACTTATAGTTTTTATATCTGTTATTTAACAATTTTTTATTTATTTATTAAATATAAGGTTTTAAGTAATTAAACATTTGAACTGATGAATTTTTTAAAAAGATGGATTCTTACTTTTAATTTGGAGTAAAAGTGTATTACAACAGTTGAACTTCCGAATTTCAATTTATAAGACTCTAATTTTACTTCTCTAAGAAAAGAACCTAGCAAAGCCAAGCCAGATGGCCTAGATATGTGATGGCCTAGAATTTTAATTATTGTAAAAACGGTCTAATTTTTTATAAAATAGTATTGCACATCTCTTTTTGAATTAAAGTTTGAAATACTAATAATTTTTTTTTCGGGAATTTATCAATTTATCAACAATATAATTTTAATCAGTCTTCTATCATTTTGTTCCTTTTGTGGTAATTTCTACGCGATCAACATTTATGTAATTGTACGTAAGAACAAATTAATTCATACTCAAAAGTAGTAAGGATTAGTAACTGTTTTTATGAGTATGAATTCATTTGTTCTTACGTTTTAACTGCTAGAGGAGATTCGTTCCCGACTTCTGACAAATTTTCATACAAACATCAAAAAGTTTAGTAATGCAAAACGTTTTCCGATCGTAAGGAATTGTTACGTACATGCGATGGATGAAATAATGCAAAATCATTAAATTTGCTTTCTGTATGAGAATAGGTCAAATCTAATTATACTTTCACAAATTTTGAGGTTTAGTTCGTCGACGTTGAAAAACTGGTAAATTAAATTAAATTAAAAAGTCGATATTCATTCCATTATTGGATTTTCTTACACAAGTTTACTACCGCTTAACGACATTATTTACTTCTGAAATTTGTGTAATCTCTTGTCTCAGGTAATATACTTTTAATAATATAATTATAAAATATTTATTAGGTCTTAGGCAATATATTTATTATATTCTTTTAATAAAGTTTAAAGCATACCTTGCATTGTTATAGAGCTTTGAAGGGTGAAAAGAGGAAAAATATAATGGTTTCCTCCCATCTCTTCAGCCTACTGCTGGATTTTAGTATTTGCTTTATATGTAAAAATTACCTGGAGTTCTCTAAAACAAGACTGGTTTTGATTGTTACATTCCCCTTGATAAAAAATCATTGAAATTCATGAGTAGTCTAGTTATAATCCTTAAATTCACTCAATTTATTATTTCTACTTCCAAAAATTCAGTCAATATATTTCTTCTACATACTAATATATTTGTAATATATTTATATTTGAATGAAAATTTAATAATAATCATAAAATAAAATTAAATATATATGTATATTCTATTGATGTTAACATAAAATTTGTTAATTAAAATAATTTATATATATTTTTTTTGTCTGATGAATTAATTCCAAACATAAGCCTGAGTGAGACATGTCAGTGGGAATGTGGTAATGCAATTTTGTAGCGTATGAGAAATGCCATGCTTGACATAACAGGGATTAAAACTACTAATATTAATTAATACGTATCAACATGATTTTTGCCTCACAAATGAGTGTACTTAATGCAGGTTTAAAGTGTACTTAATGCAGGTTTTTTAACCTGTTTTCAAATACGTATTCGGAATTTTTCCATCATCCACAGTTTTTTGTTATTTTAATCTTTTTAAATATTTTAAAAAGTTTTTTCTTTCATTTATGCATTGTCAAGTAAAAGCTCCTAGAGCAATGTAAATATGATGGAACCAAATGAGCTAACTCAAAGGGTAGCGTTGGTACTGTTTTACAGGTTAAGCGTGTACAGACATGTACAAATGTGATGTAGTGTAGCACACGTTCAACAGAACGATGCTAGTTGTGAGATAGTATGAACTACTAAACACATCATTGTGACTGCTTTGTGTGTCTGAATTATTGTGTATTACTTATTTATAACTATTTCTTTTAATTAGTTGTTAGTTACAAAATGCCTAGAGTTTATTTAAATCATCCTAATAATTTTTGTTATGTATGTGGTGAAGTGACGCTCATGTCCCAAAGGCGAAACATTACTCCATCAGTAAAAAAGTGTTATGAACTTTATTTTTGGTGTAGAGTCAGGGACGAAACAAGGGCTTGGGCTCAACATATCTGTTGTTTATCGTGTTCTAGGCTTCTCATTAGATGGAAAAATGGCACACACCACATGACATTTGCTATCTCTATGATTTGGAGGGAACCCAAATTCCCACTTTTCTGACACTTTTCTATAACCCACTGATGGGTTGAGTGGGTCTAAAAAACCCACACTTCTGACTGTTATTTCTCCTTAACAAACATTACGTAAAAATCAAAACACACAGTGGTGTACCCTAACCTGCAATCTACAATGAGACCAGTTCCATACTGCAAAGAATTTCCCGTACCAAAGCCTCCAGAACATGTGACATTAGATGAAGAGAGCTCAGAGTTTGATGGAAGTAAGGAAGAAAACGAAACAGATTCTGGTGATACAACATATGAACAAATCAGTTCATCTGAGCCTCATTTACTGACTCAAGAAAATCTTAACGCTCATACGAGATTTAAAGTTATCCAAAAAAACAGTCTGAAATGCTCACTTCCCGGCTGAAAGAATGGAATCTTCTTCAAAAGAAATCAAAAATATGTAATTATCGTAATCGTCATACTGAATTTAAACACTATTTTTCTGAGGAAATTGGCTTAGTGTTTTGTAATAACATTTCTCCTCTTATAGAGACACTTTGTAATAATCATAACACAATAGCATGGCGCTTGTTCATTAAATTACACTAAAGTTAATTTAAAAGCTGTGTTTCTGCATAATAGCAATAAATTTCCATCAGTACCTGTGGTTCACTCTGCTAGTATGAAAGAAATATATGAAAACTTGAAATTTATAATGGAAAAGCTTCAATATACAGTGTATGAATGAATTATTTGTGGTGATTTAAAGGTAATTGCACTTATTTTTGTTCTGCAGCTTGGTTACAGAAAGTACTCTTGTTTTTTTGTGTGAATGGGATAGTTGGCACAGTAAAAACCATTTCGTTAGAAAAGAATGGCATAAACGCGATTCACTCACTCCTGAACAGAAATATGTGAAACATGACCTATGGTGTTATCCTAAAAATGTGTATCTACCTCCATTCCATATGAAACTAGGATTAATGAAGAATTTCGTCAAGGTCCTGGACATCACTCCTGGTTTAATCTACTGAAAACCGAAGTTTTCTAAAATCAGTGACTACAAAATTAAAGAAGGAATATTTGTGCGTCCACAAATACGAACACTAATGCATGATGAAAGGTTTGAGGAAATATTGAATCCATTGGAGAAAGCAGCTTGGCAAGCATTCAAAAAAGTTACTCAGAGATTTTTGGGGAATCGAAAGGTGAAAAATTACCGTGATATTGTCAACGATTTTACATCTTATAAAAATGTTGGTTGTAATATGTCTTTGAAAGTACACTTTATCGCACTCCCATCTAGATTTCTTCCAAGAAAATCTTGGCGCAGCACGGGGAACACTTTCATCAGGAGATTTCAGCTTTGGAAAAGAGGTATCAAGGCAAATGGAATCCTTATATGCTGGCCGATTAATGTTGGACCGTCAAGAGGGATGCTCCGCAGGCGAAATATAGCAAAAAATCGTCATTTCTTACTATTCGGTGAGTCAAATATTTGAATATCGTGTTGTTAATAATGCAAAAACTATTAAAGTGTTTGAAATTATGAATGCCTGTCTCTCGGAAAACTTTCCTGTAAAATATTTCAATTCAAGAGAAAAAATGTTATCAGAATCACATATTTTTCTTTCTGAGACAAAAATTCTTTTTTTGTTCTGCAGTGTAATTATTACTAATTTACTCTGCTGGGCTTTCATTAATTTACTGCTTAGTCGCTGTTTATGTATTTACAGTACTGTATTTCCTTTTCATCGTATAAAATATTTTAACAACAATGTTTTCTCTTTATTTTCTCTCGGTTAACTAAGGTGCGCCCTCACTTTCTTTATCTTTATATATTCGTATCACTCTCCTCATAATTTTCATGACAGTTTCACCAATTTATATTATTTAATCGTAAAGGTGTAAAAGGCACAGGCCATATCATTAATTGGTTGAAAAATTAAACTCATAAACAGAGAGACACATATTAAACAGATACGAATAAGATTATACCTTTACATTCGCTGCCAGGATAAAATTTTACTTTCGAATAATGAACTAAATATCGACAGTTATATTTAAAATAATTCTGTAATAATATACAATTATTTAAAAATTTCATTTATATATCTGTATCACTGATAAATCATAAATGATAGTTAATTTTCTTGCAAACAGTTTCTGATAAGAAAAGATATATTAGCGTTAAACAAGACAGAATATGATATTCAATAACTTTTCCTGATTTTAATAATACTCTAAGCAAAAATAAGTCGTCATTGTAAAGTTTTGTTTTCCCCAAATGTCTGTAAAGAGTGCATTGAAGATTACTTGTTGGGAGGTAACATCACTTGATTATTACCTTTATTTCAGAAGGTTTGGTTAGAGGGTGCTTTTCTAAGGTCCCTCTCCCTAAAATTATGTTTGGCTACAAAATAATTTGTTGTGTGAATTTATTTTTTGTATATTTATCCCTTACGTGTCAAAGGGTATTTTTTCATTTTAATTGAGAAAGAAATATACATATATATTTAAACTGGCTTCTTTCTTTATTTAAATGGAAATGAATAAGGAGGCGTGCATTAATCGTTAGTAAATAATTTTTGTTTACTGAAAGCAGCTGCAAAGCAGCTGAAAGCAGCTGGGACGGCAGCATTTATGGTAACGAGGAATTCCAAGTTTGCAATTAAGTTCTTTCATCAGCAAATTCTCAAATCCTTTATTTAAGAACCGTAAAAAATTCTTTAATCATTTGAAGAATAAAGCGTGTGTTTAATTACCTTTAAGCAAAGGAAATGTTTTTTTCTTTTAATTATCGAATTCATTAAAACATTATGCAGAAATATATTTAGTTAAAAAATTATTTTCGTTATAACATTTTAGATTGAACTGTAAATTCATATAACGGCCAAATTAAATGAACTTCTAACAAAAATCAGATTTATTAGATTTTCTCTCCCATTTTTGTAACGCCTCAAAACCAAATTTACGGAGTTGAAACACACATTATCAACTATTTTAAAAAAACAGAATTTTCATTGTCAACATTTGGAAGCTTATCAAACTATAAGTAGATGTTCAGATTTAAACTAACCATTATATTATATCTCATTCACACCGGGTGTAAGAAAATTAATTTCTCTCCAAAAGGTTTTTTTATAGATACGTTTAAGACAGTTTTTATGTCGGCAACATGTTTATTAATCTATTTTCTTTCATGGAATTTTAAGAAAGTCAGACTAATTTTCACCGAATTCTGATATAACAGTTAAAACAAAAAGTATTTGAAGTAAAATCTAATTCTTACGTTCATATTAAATTTCCAAATAATTTTTAATCGTGTGGATTTTTTTTTGAAATTTAATTGATCCAAATTTATGCGCTACATTCTCTCTCTCTCTCTCTCTCTCTTTCTCTCTCTCTCTCTCTCTATATATATATATATATATTACTTACATTTAGTGGGATATACAAATGAGATATCTTCTTTAAGCGTATATAGTAACTTTTCAAGTTTAATTAAGATATTAAGCTTAGTAATAAAGAAATTATCATACTATCACAACCTTGACCTTTGACCCAATGACGTCACAAAGTTAAAAATAAAAAATTAATGTCTCCATCCACCCAGATGACAAGTTTAAAGACATGAAAAGTCATCCCCAGGACATGTTAAGTTCACATCACGTCCATATCAAGGTGATTTCAACGTCAGCGGGTGATGTTTAGGTCACCAGAAATTCAAAACGCTAAGTCTCTGTAATGGTTGGCACAGCGCAACAAAGTCCGCTGTGTTCAAGATGATATAATCTATTATTTTTAAGGAGGGATATGAGGTTCGCATGTCGTGGTATGCTTGTGACTGCATGCGTGAGTCTTAAATTTTATGTTCCATAAATGTGTATATGATGTGTTTGTGTGTATGCGCGTGCGTGTGTGTGTAAGCACGCATGTGTGAGGCTCAAGGTCAATGGTATTGCATCATGATTGTTTACTTGTTTGTTGATGACGCAATTTTGAGGCCAACAGTTTTATATAAATACGGGCCGGATTTCCATAGCGTTCATACCTCGTTCAGAGTCTTCGGAACCGCTACGAGTTACCGTACTACTCTTTCTATCTATCTATTACCTTCTACTTCTGACGGCCTATCTACGTCATCATTCAGGTGAGTGAAAGTACTTACGCATTTTACAATCACTGCACTTAATAAAATATGGCTTATAAGTTATTATCAGTCAATTCATAACAAGAATTGTACGTTTTCATCAATATTTATTTCCATACATACTTGCTTCCCATTTATAAAATAAATGAAGTGAGGACTGCAACAATAATGTTCAGTTTTTAATTTATAATTGTTTCTGAGGGATCATTACTGGGCAATACCGGTACAAGAGGCGAGATTCAACACGATTGATGACGTCGGATCATTCACCCGTATCGAAAACCACTCAATTATAACCTGTGCACACTAAAACAAAAAAGATAGTGAAATGTGCAAGAATATATGGCTTTCAGAGTCAACGAAAAGGGAAATCGGACCGATACTGTCCAAATCGATAGATCGTTATGGAGCGATAACATATAATGATTTAATTGAAATTACGTACGATAATTCTCTGGTGGTTATGGTGTTAAGATTGTTATGTAAACGATATGGAAAGCTCGATAGAAGATAAGTACGATGTACTGATCTGGAAAGAGCCTTCGAAGGCAAGTAAATGGGGTCTTAGAGCGCATAAATAGTAATCAACCACTAAAAGGGTTGCAATTGTAAAAACATATTGTAATTGTATGATACAGAAGTGAATTGTTGTAGTAAGAAGAATACGTTGTACTAATATTAGTACTACTTTTTAATCCTAAATTCATTATACACGTTGTGTAAAATATGGATCTGAAGAAAAGTAATGGCTGACATCTTTTAAGGAAGCTGTGCGATTACTTTTCATCATGTTTATCCTTTATAAGACGAAAGAATAAATTCTTCATTCATTCGATGTTAGGTGAGTGTAAAAGGATGGGAATTGCCCTTGAGCTTCATAAATAAACTAGACGTAAATATCTAACGCAAAACGTAGAGCTCAATGATATGTTTTGTTTCAGGCTGATCTAGAGATGACTGCCGTACGCAAATATTTCTCAGAGATAAATATATAATGAAAATTATAAATAGTTTACCAGGCATCCATTCGCGAATTCTCTAAAAATTATAACCGCCGTAGAAGTCGTCAGTTGGCTTCAGCCAATTGATGATGATGGAGGGGAGTGATTTAATTTCAGGGTAAAATCAAACTAACTAACAGAGTTAATACGAAACTATTGTCCCACTACATTCATAAAACAGCTTTTGTAGTCGAACACTTTAATATAACTCTAAAGAATAAGATGTAGAATAAGTTTACTGAGAGAGGTAATTACAGGTGGTTGATATTTTATATAAGCTGATCAGAGAGTACAAAAATTCATATTGTAGAACTGTAGGGTTCAACTCGGTTGTAGGGACACAGAAGAACGAAGGTGCGGTAAGGTATAATATACTTCTTTCATTACGGAATAAACGTACGTGTATGAAAAAATTTATTGTCAGTGATAAAGTTAGGATAGGTAATTATAAAACGGTGTTTGCCAAAGAATACTTGCCAAACTGGACTAACGAAGTGTTTATTACAGTATACTCCTTGAAGCCCAGAATTCCAATTATATGCAATGAATATATTAAAAGACGACAGAAGAGATGAGATTATCGAAGATAATCTCATCTATCTTATCTTATCTATATCTTATCTTTATCTATATCTTATCTTATCGAAGATAAAAAGTATGGTGACGTATTTTTGATAGAGAATAATTTAAAACGGAAAGGGAATAAACTGATTGTACAATTGGTGTGGTAAGAATCACTTTTGTGGGTTGATAAAAAAATATGTATGTAAGGGTAAGCGCTTCAAGAACATTTCTATTTAAGAATGAAATTTAAAGAACAAATACATAAACTTTCAGTGTGTAATTTCGATAACTTAGTTGAAAATAGTGTTAAGGAAAAAATGTAAAAAGACGTAGGAAATTACTTCTCTGTAACATCAGCTAATTAGTTGTAACTCCTTCGAATATGATAAGACGAACACCAGTTTTATTTTTTTATTTTACCGTAACAGTTTGCGTTTTACCAATGTGTATGATTAACAAACATGACGACTTTATATCATTGATCGTTTCTATGAACAATCCCACAGCAGTTTTCCTTACATCTTTTACTGGTCCTCCAGCAGCTTCCGTGATGGCGTGGGCTATCACGAAAAGACTTACTTTTGTAAACCCTCGTTCCTTCTTCTTGATAATAAAATACTTTTATATCGCTGCGCTCCCTTTTGGTTGATACTTTATTCGATTCGTCTTCTCACTGTCTGCGTACTCAACACTTCCTCCTCTTCAACTGCAAAGAAAGGGCCTCTGCAAGATGAGGATTTTTTCTTGCACCCTCTGCTACGGAAGTTATGGATGATGAATTATCTATAATCATGAGTTTCTACAGTCAATATACTGCAAGGTGTGGACAGAGAAATAGTTTGGCGTGCCCCTGATCATTGATCATGCCTTGGTTTCTCCAATCAACCCCCTCCGCAAATTTAACCCGAGCTGGGAAGTCAGGTATTGCCTGATCCACGATACCGACATCACAGGGCTCACACGTAGCAGTAAGGGCTATAGCACCTGTTGAGACAGCTGCTGGCAATTCACTCGGCTCCGTACGATAAACACAGCTGCTGACTGTTCACTCGGCTCCGTATGTGGTTAAGGGGATCTGCCAGGTTTTACAGGCTGGAATAAGTTTTTCGTTGGTGATAGCAAATCCGCCGTACGGTGCACGAATTCGATAAATAGTTTCTTCATACAACAGGCCTCTGACACGCATCACGTTGTTAAGCTTGCCGTAAATGATTTGGACCTGTTTGTGGTTAGTTCATACTTTCGTGCAGGGATCCCACTGAACAGCATTTGAAAGATGGGATAGAATTGTTATGTTGGTAGGTGGGGTCGTCCTATTCTTATAGGAGTTGGTGCGAATGCCAAATCACTTCTTTGGCACAGTGTGATCACGGACGATGGCGGCGAATAATAGGTTTCATCGCACAGAATCAGTTTGATGTTTCCGATGGCCAACGAGTTGACTCCCTTCGCTGGTGCAGTTAGTTTGCAGAGGACTTCCGTGGTACCAACATTTATGTTACCATTTGTAAGGATATTCCCGGTAGGATTCTGAATTGGTCGGTAGTCGATGATTGCGAAAGCGATCACCGATTAATAGTTTTTGATTGGGTAGGTGGGCTGTGCGATGACTAGGGCTGACGTTCCTCTTCAACAGGGGCGCTTCCGGCATGGGCGGGTGGACTGGCCCAAGTTTTTTAACATTCTTGCGGCCAAGCTGCGAGTTTTTACTCGCAGTCTGGACGAGGTTCCATTAGATGACCTGGCAGAGAATTTCTCTTCTCCGGCAATTGAAGCCGCTGAACACTGTATCCCTAGAAGTACGGGTCGAGAGAGAGAGTAGCTGGATGGTGAACTCGGCAATTGATTGCAATGAAGCGGACTGTGGTCCGGCTCAGGAGAGCTGCAATGCGTACGGGTGATCCTGATCGGCGTGCAGTCTTGATTGCGGAATATCGTCAGAAGAGGACCGAGTATTTTCATAACATTAGGTCTTCTAAACGTAATTCCTGGCGCTCTTTTGTGAAAGAGCACAGAATAAA
Organism: Lycorma delicatula; assembly: GCF_047948215.1. Lineage (NCBI taxonomy): Eukaryota > Metazoa > Arthropoda > Insecta > Hemiptera > Fulgoridae > Lycorma > Lycorma delicatula. The sequence continues at coordinate 260,307,571 of NC_134455.1, read as the reverse complement.
GACCGATGGGCTGTTGTTTATCGAGTTCTTGGTCATAAGCGGAAAAAAGACACTCATCTGTCGGCTCTCTCGTCCCAGGATGGTGTTGTTATAGATAAAGATTGTGTCCTCACTCATCTAATGGACGATCTACTTCCAGATGATACTGACGTTGGTGAGACCTCGTATCATCGATGTGTCCGAAGAAAAGTTGTATGTTTTCGCTTTGAGATTATTTCTTCAGAAATTACCGAGGCGGAAGTCCGTCAAGTAATTTGTAGCCATGGTAGCCATGGTCCGTCAAGTAATTTGTATGTCACGGTGGAGTTCCTTGTTCGCACATTACCTGTGATTGTTGGTCTTCTGACTAGGGTTTCAATAGGTTGCTGTTTGATGGACACTTCCCAGCGTATTGGAAACGTGGTATGTTGAAATTGTTCTTCAAAGGTGTGGCGATAAGGATCACACTGTAAGTTCCTCTTACCAACCTCTGACGCTCTAGCCGGTAGTAGGTAAGGTTTTCGAGGTCTTGTACCCCTGCATTAACAGTAGGTTAACTTCTAAGCATGTGCTGATGGACGACCTGTATGGTTACCCCCTGGCAAGGCAACAGAGGACGCGCTTCTTAGGATCATGGATTTGGCTTCAGCCAGCGTGTGAAAGTATGTGTACTCGGTGTCTTTTTCGACGTATCAGGGGCTTTCAATAATATGTGGTGGACCTTTTCCATGTTTCAACTGCAGAAGAGTGGTTGCACGCTAAATGAGATTAGAACTCTTTCAAGCTACTTCAGCGACAGGACTGTCATCCTTCGTGACGACAGTTTGGTGGTAAGAAAGACCCCGCCTAAAGGTTCTCCACAGGGCAGTATTTTAGGTCCACTCGTCTGGGTCGTTAAGTTCAATTCTCTCATGCTATTGCAGATGCCCAGTGGCTGTCGCATCGTGTCTTACGCCGACGATGGCCTGCTGCTGGTCGAGTGTAACTCGCGTGCCGAGTTAGAACTCAGAGCGACGCAGGCATGTAAGGTATTAACGTTGTGGAGTCTTCAGCATAAGATAGTATTTAGTGCGAAGAAAACTACTGTGATGTTCTTGAAGGGTTATCTAGCTGCAACCCGTCATCCACGAGTTGTGATAGATGGCCTTCCGATTAGTTATGCACCGATCAGAAGTATCTGGGTGTTATCCTTGATGAGAGGGTTCTCTTAAAGGAGCACCTCCAGTTTGTAGCGAAGAAGGCTATCGGTGCTTTCTTCGGAGTCCGTAGAGTTGTTCATCCCAATTGGGGGTAGAACTATCGTACCATGCGTATTCTTTTCAAAGGTCTGTGAGTCCATAATGTTGTTCGCTGTACCCGTCTGGGCTCATCGTTTACAATTCTGATGTTATAGGGATATTCTTTTACGAGCCCAGCGTCTTCTATTGTTAGCTGTTGTTGGTGGCTACAGAACTGTCTCGCGAGAGGCAGTTACTGTGATCACCGGCATAAAATCCCCTTGACATCTCGGCTACCAAACGTAGCCAGCGGTATATTTCCAAGAAGGGAGGCCTTCTAACTTCAGGGGGTATGCGAGAAATTGATGACCAAGGTTTTGACTCTTGGCAAGCTAGCTGGAACGATTCTTCTTCTGATCGATACATGCATGGTATTTTTCCAAATGCTAGGGAGTTGTGAGCGATTAGCTGGATTTTCTCCAATGGGCATATTACTCAATTTCTTTCGGGACATGGTACTTTTAGGGACAGTTGACTCCGGCTTATGTCTGGACTGTAGGTAGATGACACGGTGGACGATATCTTGTATGTCTGTCCCCGGAACGAAGCTGAGCATAACAGAGTTGTTAGTGAACTTGTGAGAATTAACTCTTTTGATCTGAGGACTCGGTCAACTTGAGGACTCGCAGAGATTGGTCAATTGTTGCTGGCTTCCTTCGATTCCTCCCCCTGCGCAGGAGGGGCGAAGGGATCTAGTGGAGTAGAAACCTTGGTGGCTGGGGTCTGCCTGGACAGTTTGACTTGCCGAAGGTAGGCGCTTAGACAGCGAGCAACGGTTAGCTAGAATTGAGGTGATTAAATAACAAGTTGTCGGCGGAACGGTGACTGCACTGCCGATAGGCATGGGATGCCATGCAGCCGTGAGGTGTAGCGGCGTTTTGACGAGGGCAGATTAGAATGAGCAGGTGACACTGTCGGCGGGATAGCGACTGCACTGCCGATTGGCATGAGACACCATGCAGGCGTGAGGTGTAGCGGCATCTCGACGATGGTTTATTAGGTGAATGTCACGCGGGACTCTGCGATGGAATTGAGTGGGAGTAGGAGGTCTGTCCACCTCTCCATAGTAGACCAGACCGAAATGCATAATTTAACTTAAGTCTGGGGTTTGAACTTAGTTCATTTCAATTAGGGAACTGGGACTAAATTTTCGTTGTTGCAATCAACATGTTTGGTGGTATGTTGTGTTCTTTCTGCCTCGAATTACGAGACATTCACAAAATTGCTCATAATAAGTAGAACTAGGCGCGGGGTTTGAGCTTCCGCGAGCTCGGTTAGCTATTTCAGAGGGATAAGATGTAGGACATTTAAGATGTCCGGACGAGGTCTACAGCGAAGGCAATAAGCTGAGTTTTAAAATCACCGATGCAAATGTCTACCGAAGCCATTTACATCGGTGGCATCCCAACGAGGCCAGGCTTATTACTATGAGATGCAAAAAGTCAGAGGGCGATAGACGACTCTCGTTAAAGTCCAACAGGGCAAGACACGGGGAGGCTGGTGTGGCGACCAGAACGTCCCTAAGCGGGTGTCTTCCCCTACCGGGTTGGGATGTTTACTCGGCTCCATCTATGTTATATTAGCCGGCTCCGCATTAGAATCAGTCAAACTCGTTCCATCGCTTGAGGAGTCACATTGTCTTGTTAAAACTCATCATTCATCATTGATATATTTGTGAAACATAAAGAAAAACTATAATATATACAACAGCTATTTATAATTAATTCAAGGATTTTATTTAAATAACTGAACCAGCACCTAATCAGGTACATGAATAATTGAATCTAACTTCGACAGCACCCTCACCAATGGGACAATCCCTGCCAAGGGCCGAAGTGACTGACTCACATTGGACGGCAGAGCCACCGCACAACAGCCCACCCTCAAACCGGCTCCACAACCAGAAAGAACAATTAACACTCGCCCGCCGCATTCTACTCGGCGTCGAAAAACAGATCAAGATCATGCCTCTCATCCCCACCGCAACCAGCTTGGACAGCTCGGGACCGCCAATCCCGTACTCCATAGGTAGCTCCTGAGCAAGACCATTTCCCCGTTGGCCAACATAAGTGCAGGTACCGAAGCCCCAACCAACCGGGTTGGTCTAGTGGTTAACGCATCTTCCCAAATCAGCTGATTTGGAAGTCGAGAGTTACAGCGTTCAAGTCCTAGTAAAGCCAGTTATTTTTACACGGATTTGAATACTAGATCGTGGATACCGGTGTTCTTTGGTGGTTGGGTTTCAATTAACCACACATCTCAGGAATAGTCGAACTGAGAATGTACAGGACTACACTCATACATATCATCCTCATTCATCCTCTGAAGTATTATCTAAACGGTAGTTACCGGAGGCTAAACAGGAAAAATAAGACTGAAGAAGAAGAAGAAGGGGCATTATTATTATTATTATTATTTGTGGGTATATAAGGACACATAACACACGTTATGTGTACATAAGGATTTTGTGTTAATTTAATTTAAAATAGTTTGAGACTATTTTTATAAAACCATATGGTAGATTGAGCTAGAACAGTTTTTAACTGTTAAAATAATACCTTAATTTGGGAGTCAGTTTTATAGACTATTACAGTGTACTGAAAAACAATCTCGCCTTAACATTACATGAAGGAGAAATAATTTAATTTGTTACAGACACAGATTTTAATTAATATATTAAATATAAGTGAAATAGTAATAAATTTATATAAATATATTATCTGTTGTTTATTTTAAGAAAATAAGTTGTTAATTTTAAAATAATAATATTTTAAGAAATACTGATTAATAAACATATTATTTTATCAAAAAAGTATATTATCTTTTCCTTATTTATATATGAATAGTATAGTTTTTAGTTATGATATTATTGATGATTTTGCCCAGCGTTTCTTGATGAAATGTGTTTAATTTTAATGACTGTATTTGTCTTGTTTTTTCATATTTTAATCATAAATTGTTTTTAATACATTGTTTTATTTTTTACATCATGTAATAATATAGACAAATTACATTTGTTATGTTTGATTATTATTATTATTATGTTAGGCTGAGATTCATGTTACCTACGTTTATTGTTGCTTGTATATGTGTGTGTGTTATTATACATATTATACATATGTACATATTATATATGCATATATACATATATATATGTTATACATATATACATATTATACATATGTGTATATGTGTGTGTGTTATTCATATTATTAATATATATATATATATATATTAATTTTTATCAAAAATACATTTTTATCTATTTAGATTAATTGCCACGTTATTTTTAAATAAATCTAACTGTAGATTTAATCAATAATTAACTATTCCATCAACAATTAAATAATCAACAATAAATAGTGAAGATCAAAGAAAAGATAGTTGTATCAAATTAGTTGTAAGAATGTTTTATAACTAATAAAACATATTTAATTTTAGAAAGAATATTGAATTCGTTTAAATGAATTCATTTTAATTATTTTACTTCCTTGACTGGCTATTTATTTCCTTTTCTATCATATACATTCTAATAGAAATAAATTTAATATTACTTCTACGTAGTAGCCGTTCCAAATAAGCCTACATTCCTTTTGTGAATAAAAATGTAATTTTTATGTTTAGCATAATTTGGGAAGGTTAATGAAAAAAAATCCTAAAATTTTCAAACAAAAAAAAAACTAGATAAATTTTAGTAAAATCAACTTTTAGGTAATGAGCTAAAGGAAATAGAACGTTTTATTATAATTTTATTTGTAGATGAAGGCAATTTCATCTTGTAGAGGAATATTTTAATTTATTTTAAACATTAAGATTATTAAATTCTATTTATTATTATTGTTATTTATTATAAATGGAATTCTTTTAATGTGATGCCAAATGTTTAATTGTTTTAGTGAATTGCGGGAGTATTTATAACTTTGAATATTGAAATGCTGGGCGTGGGTATAACTTGGAGTAATTTTATAATAATTCAAAGTATCTCAGTGCTATTTCCTTTGTTTAGTCACTATTGAATTAAAAATTTAAACTTGAAAGTAGTATCTATTTATGTTTTTTAAATACTCATAGTGTTACAACTACGAATAGCATTATTTTTAATATAATATAGCATTTTCAGTTATATATCATTATAATATATATATATATATATATATATATAAATACCGCATGATCTGTTTTATAATTCATGAAATTTCTCTAAATAATAACATCTAGAAGATTAGTTAGTTTCTTTATCGATATGTTCTAAGATTGCAATCACGGTAATAATGGCATTGAACAGTTAAAAAAAGGAGGAGAAATTAATTAACTCAGAAAAACAGTCAGGCTCATCTTGACCTTATATTATTTAGGTATAATTTCTATTTTCTAATCTACGAGTATTACAAATTTTTCATTTAAAATTACCTCAATCTAACACATTCAAAATTCTCTATATATACCTTTCAGTCTTTCAATAGAAAGTGATTCACTGCAACGAAACCCTAGTGATTGAGTGTAATTTATCAGAGAATATTTCTTAATTTACACACACAGGACTATAAATATATATATATATATAAGTGTGTGTGTGTGTGTGTGTGTGTGTGTGTGTGTGTGTGTGTGTATCCATACCTTACTTCTTACCAAATGAACAGGTTTTGTTGATATTTTTTTCGTAAAAAAAAAATCCTATTGTAAAATTCACATTGGCAAAATGTGGATGTTTTGTCATTTTATTTGGTCTAACTTGTACAACTGGATTGTAGAGAAGAATAATGATAGATAAACTGATATCATTCTGATTTTTTGATACTGATATATTCCACTGCAAATTCAGAAAAATTATCTGGAAAATTTACGGTTAAAAATAATTGCCAGTTCCGCTTTCTAAACAGCCTACGATTACTCCAGGTAAGCTGGTCTTTACTTAACTTCTCTGCATACTGTTTTGTATTATTATCAAGGCGCCGGATTATCGACTTCTCGTTTGATACAAACGAGAAGTCGATAATGACTTCTTGATACAAACCTTTACGTGCAACGTTCTCTTCATACTTTTCAATTTATACTTTAAAAAAAAAAACTAAAAAAACACAAAATAAGCTAAACTTAAAAAGAATTTTCGAGTAATAAACCGACTGCAAATTATTTGACATTAGCTAATTTGCTGCATCTTAAATTTTCATTTAATATATATATTTTAATGATAGTGTCCTATAGATTTTATCATTCAATCATTCATTCTTGCAAAATTGAATAGCCGAGATATGTTATCCACCAACCAAGTTCTAGTGAGAGGTTTTTAATCAGTTTGTCTGAGAACGGCTTCATTTTCGTACGTTATTGATCTACTTTATTACCAATCTCAACATGAAGTTTTAAACGATTTAGTTATATGAGTTTTTGGTTCTTTTATGATCTGTTATTTATAATTCTCATACTCTTTCTTGACATTCACAAGAAGACTTTTTTCTATCTAAACTCTTGTTTCTTTTAACTTTCTCTTGAAGTAGTTTTTATCTGGTTCATTATTTATAATTTGACCTCGTAAACAAAATATTATTTTATTACAGTAATTTTTTGACAAGTTCTCCTACTCTTGTGTTTTGCTTCGGTTTATCATTACTTCACTTTCAAGAAAAGAAGAAAATTAAGTAAGTTTTGTTTAATTTCTATTTGTTTTTAAACTATTTTACCTCCAAAAAAAACCATCAAGTTTATCTTTATCCTCTTTCAAGTTTCAACCAAAAATATTTTTTTTTTTTCAGATTGAATTGTTGCTTTGTTCTCAAATTATTATTATTATTTTTTTTTTAAATCCTTCGAAGTATATTAAATACATAAATTGAGATATACCAGATAAGAATTCATCACACTCTCTTTGTCTTTGCCTTTTTCTTCTTTTAAACTTATCTCAGCTATCCGATTCCTGTACGGATTGCAGTAACACTTTTTTCTATTATTTTCAACCCTATTTCCTTCAGATTAAACATTTTACTTCAGTCTATACTATCAAATGTTTTATCGTTTTCATCAAATGCCATGTAGCTCTGATTTTCTTCTGCTTGTCTTCCAAGATTATCTGATAACTAAAATTGCTTTCTACTATCGGCGCTCTACCTGACTGTTCTTTTTTATTCACAATTCAATAATTAAATGTAACATATCACATTCTCATCTCACTCTAACTACCACTGAAGCCTGACATTCTTCATCATTTTCTTGCTTCGTAGCTCCTCATTTACATTTTTACACTTACTCATGTTTACATTTTTAATGACTGTTCTTAGATAATCCTTAAATCTTTTTCTTTTAAATTTTAAACTTTTTATTTAATCTTTCATTATTTTGATTATCTGCTTACGGTCTCCTAATACCTGGGATATATTTTTTTACCTTAAACATTTTTTATTAAGTTCTATACCTTTTTTTTTATCTAAGTTCTTTCTCCTCTTGTGTATGCGATCTCAGTGAAAGGAAATGGTCTTAATTTAGTTCATCATCCGTACCGCTTTCGGTTATCTACTTGATTGTACAGTAATTATTAGCTATTTGACGAAACCGTATTGATTCAGAAGTTGACTGGTACGTTCAAACTGATTCCAGCGAATTAAAAGACAAAACATTTCTTTTATTTAGTTTTCTCAAAACATTTTATCAGAGTCGTTTGGAAAGATGAGATCCTTTATATGGCGTCCTGAAACTTTTCAGATGTGTGTATTTAGTTACTTGTTAGTGGGGAAAGAATAAAGAAATATATTTGATATTTTCTAAAAAAGTAATAAAATTGAAGTTGCAGCTCTTTCAAGGTACTTTGTTTTAAAAGGATACTCCCCGATGGACATACAATAAAAATTATATTCCGCTTTAAAGGATTCTTCTCCCTTATATTTGACTTATCTAAAAGTCGATCAATCTTAAAAAAAGTGGGCTAATGAATTTGAACTTGGTCGTACATCCATTCAAGGTGATTAACGCTTGGGACGTCCAAAAAGCAGTACTACCAATGAAATCTTCATAAAAGTCAACGACCGTAATAAACGATCGCCGACTGAAGGTCTGCGAGAATGTTGATATTTTGCTAACATGACGACAGACCGAGTTCACTACATTTTACATTATGTTTTAGGTATGAAATAATTTTCCACTTGAAAAGTGCAAAGTTAACAAACGCGTTGACTTTGTTAACAAACGCACTGATTATTTTTTTCAAGACCGTTTAAACTTATTTAAACGCTATGCCGTTGAGTTTCCTCATAGTTTGATATCAGTAATTGAGATATGGGTTCATACCTGCAAGTCAGAGACCAAACACAGGGCGGAAGCGGATGAAAGTGCTCCAAAGGAAGCGAAAATGTTTCCATCTGCAGGAAAATTCATGGCTACGGTTTTGTGAAATTCTATGGGAAATAAATTCTAAGGGAAATAAATTCTAAATTCTAAGGGAAGATTACTGTTCACTACTGGACGGGTTGAAAGGAGGTATGGGCTAAACGTCTACATTTGGTCAAAAAAGTGGTATTTCACCTAATATATTGAGCCTGATCACATGTCTCAGGTTGTTGCTCCATGACTCGTAGAAGTGTTTTATATTAGTGGCCGTGTTCGCCAGATTTGGCTTCAAGGATACCTTTCCCTTCTTAAACTACAAGAAATGGTTTGCTGGAGGAAAATTTGTTTCAAATAATGAGGTCAAAACTGAGACAATCACATATTTTGAAGAATTTAACAAATCGATTTCACTAAAAGTATTAGAAAGTTGGAAAGTCGTCTGTCTAAATGTTTCGAACTGTAAGCTGACTTTGAATAATAAATAAAAAATTCTGAAAAATCGTATGTTTTCTTTGTCAGGCGGAGAACTTTCCTAACGACCTTCGTAGATTAAAAATTTTATTATAACAGCATTTATTATAAACCAGTGTAATACAATACTAATTCAAAAACTGTAATATTAATTTTCACTCTAGTTTTATACAGCAGATAACCGACTCTCTTTTATATTTCACATACATATGATTATCATATATGAAACTGTGTTTTATAACTTCCTTCAATTTGTAAATTACCAAAATCTGATAAAATATTAATTCGGGATGTAAATAAATTTTTTGTAATCATGTTATATTACGATATTTCTTTCTTTACGCACCACTCGACATAACTAGCAGCTTTCGGGCGTTGTTTTTGTTGTTTAAGTCAATTAAATGTTTAAAATATTAATGTCTTTATTTCTGCTAAAATTTGCGATTTTAACAAATAACAATTGTTATATGTTAGTGTATTTTGTATAGTTTAATTAATAATTCGTTTGTTTCATTTACTTACAACTGGAAATGAATTTATTCGTAGATTTGTATTCCTCAAGATCATTTTTAGGATATTATACATCAAACAAGCTATTGTAAACATTTATTTCAGAGAGATAGAAAATTTTCTCTTTTCATGCACGAAATAGAATATCTTTTTCAATTTTACTTTTGTCTAAAGCTATTTTAAAAACGTTTTGTCCTTAAACGAAAAACTCATTCTTTTAATTTATACATAAAAATGACAACCGTTTAGCCATTAAAATAGATAGAACAAAGATTTCACACAAATATTTTGAACAAAAAATTAAAAGGCAACCCTGTAATAATAAAAGCATTTTAAATTTTAATTATATTACGAGATGCAGTAAGCTGTAAATATTACAGCGTTAATTAATAGAAATGATTCATTGCTTTATTAACATTGTTAAATATTATAAATGCATTGTAGTGCGGTTATAATAAAATATATTTCTAATTATAAATGCATAATATTTTTTTTCTGTTTTTATACATACAAATTGTTGGATCGTTCTCAACAAATACTTTTTTTGACAAAAAAGTAATATCTTTTTATTTTGAATATGACAATAAATTTCTATGATATAACAAACATAAATCGGTTTTATTAACCATAAAAATGTAGAAATTTTTATTTTTCCATAACAATAACCGTCATTTTTTAACAGATGTCTTACTTCAGCTATTGCAAGTAATAATTTTATATACCGAACTATCTTAAATAATAAATAATTACTCGTTAACTTAATAATAACCTTTCCTTAGAAAATCTTATCTTCGAAAGTCAGCGAACGATTTTTCTTAGTTACTTTTAAACTACTGAGCAAGCATTTGTCTCTAGCGTAGAAACGTTAAAAGTTAAATCGTTTTTAGATACACCTTTATTAAGCTGTTATTGGTAGAAAACATAAATTATCTTGTTGAAAAAAAATCTCGAAATGTTCGTTTTATGATAGGAAAGATTTTTTTAATATCTAATCTATCTAATGACTTTACAATTTTCAGTGTTTATTGGACGGGCGTGTGTTGTCTTACTGCCGTAACTAAGGTTCGCGCACATCAATATTGTTTTCAATAGACGCAGATGCCTTTTATCAGAGTATAGAAGAGTAGGTCACAATATAGCTGCACCAAAAATAAATCCTAATTTAGTTAAGTGATTCTTAGATACTTTCATTAACATAACCTAGCGGTTTTTTATCCCTCACTCCCTCACCCTCTCTCTCTCTCTATATATATATATATATATATATATATATATGTGTGTGTGTGTGTGTGAACAAAATATATGTCCACTTTATCACAATCTAAATTTGTGTGTTCTTCCAATCTTGGTAGTAGTGATTAGATACATATTGCTGAAATCCAAAAATGGTTATGAAAACTATAATTTCAGTTTTACAAAAAAAAATAAGGTTCTTCTTAAAATATAACGATATACTTTTGCCTTCTCTATAAGAGTGTTATAAGATGTAGGGGTATGTGATTATTATTCTTTCTTACAGCACTGTTTTTTTGTTGTATTTAACTACCAATTTACGATGAGTTTGTTTAAGGCAATTTTTTTATTTTTTAGATAACTCTTGATGAAAAAAAAATGAAAGGATTAAAATAGCTATTTTCATAGATGAGGAAATATTAAAAAAACATACTTACGCCACTGTGCGAATACTGTAAGTATTAATTAATTTAAACAATAATTAATTATTTATTTGATTATAATTTATAATTGATTACTGATTTTTAAATATTAATTTATGATATCATTAAGCAATTGATTATTAATAATTATTAATTATTGATTGTTTGTCAATTAATTTTTGTTTTAAATATTATCAAATTTGATCTACTGTATAAACTGAATTGATACGAAGTGAGTTCCAGATTCTAATTACAGAAAATTCATGTAAATAATCTAATATTTTAAGAATTATTCATATAAATTAATTGTTGAACTGTGGAATACTTCATAACGATTATTTTTCAGTAATAGTTTGAGAATAATTTGGTGTTTAAACTGACCAAAAGAAAACTGATAATATAATCGCACTATAAATTATAATAGTATATATCACAATCAAGAAAACTAAACGTTACCAATTTGTACTTCTTTAATCAAGATGATATTAATACCATTTAATTATTATGCTTATATTTTAGAAACATTGTAATTTCATTTTATTTTGCTAACGCTAAAAACATGTTATATTTTTAACACATCAACATAGAAATATACACAGATTAATTTAATTTATTCATTTCTTTTATAATCTGACGAAGTTAAAAAAAAATATGGTGATGTAGATTTCAATTACCAGATTAAAATAATATCCAGATACAAAACGATAAACGAAGTAAAATTAAAATTACAAACAAAATCGAAAAGAAAGTAAACTATTGTAATACGAGTGAGACACCTTCCATTCATTCGGTCAATGTTAGTTTTAGTATTAGTTGGTAATCGATGTTTTGAATATAAAATCTCATCGCAATGAAAATAAATATTTTCCTAATAATTAATTTTCACTCGTTAAACATGAAATAGTTGATTAAACTACTTTTACTGTACAGTAATTACTTTTATATTTATTTGAAGATCAATATGAAATCAGCAACTCTTAGTAAATTTTAATCAGATTATTAAAATCTTACTGATGTTTATTTAATATAATACTACAAGATCTATTTAATAACTTTTTAACTAGCCAAGGACAGAGTCCGCACTGCTTTCATGTCTTTTTTGCATGCAGTTTTCGTCTTCCGTAATGCTAAAAAAAACATGGAATGTATCACTGACTAAGTTACAATATTAACTACAGCTATAAACTTTACATTCATTAATTTTCGTCGATAGCGGGTCAATGTAAAGATGATATCTCATATTAATTACTGTATTGAAATGATTTTGAAAATAATAAAAATTTCTATCTCCGATATTTAAAGCTTTTCTCAATTATAAATTGTATATTTGGATGGATAGTTCAAAAGAAAGGAAGATTGAAACAAAAATTAACGTCAGATCTCAAATTGAGCTGGTCAATACGTCGTAGAGTAGCCTAGAAAATGTATAATAAAAATAATTAATAAGTCTATTGAATATAACCATTTGATGATTTATCCCAATGTTACATGAAATGAATTCCTTTCGTAATTTATGTCTAGCTTATTTACTGTATATATGTATATTTATATACAGATATATAACTACTATAAGCAAGATGTACTTTCTTTCTTTTCCTGTTTAGCCTCCGGGAGTTACCGTTCAGGTAAAAACAAATTTCTAGTTTTTTTGAAATTCCACCTTAAAAGGGAAAAGAAAGTTAAAAAATTTTGAGAAATGATTGCAAGTTTTTCCGATTTTTGACTACATAACGAGATATTCTCTCGATTTTGCTTGCAAATAAGTACTCTTCAAATACATATCTAAAAACAATTTTTGGGTATTTTTGAATTTCCATTTTTTAAGGACTGTAACATTGTACAGCGGGACAGCTCAACCAATACAGCCACTGACACTGTTACTTTACGTGCGACGCGACTGGCTGCACATTTTTTTCCTGATTAGCCTCCGGGAATTGCCGTCAGGGTATTGCTTCAGATGATGAGTGAGGATGATATGTATGAGTGTAAGTGTTGTGTAGTCTTGCACAGACTCAGGTCGACCGTTTCTGAGATGTGTGTTTAATTGAAACCCGACCACCAAAGAACAATCCTCGGTCTAGTATTTAAATCGTAGAAAAGTAACTGCTTCTTTTACTAGAATTGGAACGTTGGAACTCTCGATTTTGAAATCTCCTAATTTATGAAGACGCGTTCACCACTCAACCCAGCGGGTTAACTGGCTGCACCTGCTCCATGATGATTGAATAAAAACATTAAAAAAAATTATGTGAGAAATGAAGTACGGTTATTCCTAATGATTTTTGGCGAGTAACGCTAAGAACCGAGCAAATTACACTTTTACCCGTATGAAGTAGGGGTAATCAGCTGCAATTAATATTTTTACGATGAAGGCCGACTATTTTGAAACTCGGATTTTTCATATCATTAAAGTTTTTTGTCTTGTACTCACCAAATTTAATGAGGTACAATGGATTGCAAGCCGAAGACTCAGGTAATTATGTTTTTTTTTCTAATTTTGGCTTATATTCCAGCAGGAAATGGCTACTGATGTTGATTGACTTTCGGTATACTTTTTGGTAGTTGTTTTTCTCATACAAGACACATGTTTAATAATAAGTGATTATTAAAATAATACATACGGATGGAAAAGCGTCTTCACCCTCTCATTACTTTTGCTATGCAGTATAAGAAAAGTAATTTGTTCAATAGGTCCATCGTTTACGACACATAATTAATTTAGAATAATGGTAATAATTAAGATTGTGGATAATAAGATGAAAAACAAAATTAATGAAAAGTTTGACTCTGTAAAAGTTAAATAAAACAGGAATGATCGGAATATTGTTACATTAAAACTGGTATTTTCTGCAAAATATATTTATAACGATTTAAGAAAATTGTACGCCCTATTTCAATACTCTACTGATTATTCTTTTTTATTACATACTTACGTAAACTTAATTTTTCCAGCTTTTTATTTTGAATCAAATTAATAATATTTTATTTTTCATCAATTTGTCAGCCGTTTATAATTGAAATATATTTACTTTATTCGTTTTAAACTTCAGATATTTCACTAAAAATGGGAAATACTGAGATGTTAGAGTATTCTAGATATTAATTCAACTATATTAATTATTTTAAACAATTTAAATAAAAGTTTTTCTTTTCAAAGAAATTTTAAGTGCGTGATAAAATCCTGTAAGAATTATCTATAAAATCTGTATTTCTAAAATTTAGATTAAAAAATTTTAAGTCGTATTTTGACTAAAAGAACAAAAAGATTTTTCAAATTTTTACATGACGACTCAAAATCTTTATCATTTAATTAAGCTGCTCTGCTCTAACTAATGAAAACAACGTAAAAATACGAAAACATATTTAGAAAACTCTTTTTTTCTTATCTGATAAACAACAATAATTGGGAATTTTTAATTTGGTAGCATTCCAAGGATGATATTTAGGCGCTTGTCTGTAATGCAATCCCTTAAATTTTTTGCTTGTGTAGAAATGAGCTGAAACTGCCTGAGAGGATCTTCGCGTTCCAATCACCTCATAGTATAAAACGGGTACCCAGCGTCCAAAGGAAATCAGAGACAAGTCATCCCTGATCACATGACGGGAGGACAGTAGACTGCAAAAAATATTAAAGATCCAATACAATCAAGAATTTCAGTTGAGATTCTTGATTGGATTTCTCAGTTGAGGTTGTATCTATATGGTTGGTTTTGTACTCCGGTAGTTGATGAAAACCTTTTTAATGAGTATTTCAGTGCCCTACGGGCCCTTCCGTCTCATTGGTTAATTGCGTAAACCGAGTATCCTCGGAGTCGGATATAAATTCGGTCAGTAAAGTGCGTTTTCGGGATTAATGCCAATGCTTCTAGATTAAACCGAGCGCTTCCTAAATTTTTCTAGTGCCTGACATCGACTAGCTAGGCCATTCATGTTCCAGGCTGCAATACTGAAGAATCTAACCATGAACGGATTTTGGCATTCACCGTGATGAGTAGACTTGTCAGGTTACCTATTTGCTGTGCGAGGTTATTTGTATACAGATATTAGATGATATAGATAAGAAATAACTTTTGATTTCTATAAATCCCATTCAGCTTACTCACTAATAATGTTCTGATTTCTTATTGTCATCCATCGTCATTCTTCTGGGTGTTTAACGATCATCTAACTACCATTTATAATTATAATATTTTTATAGCATAACATTATTATTTTTTATTTATTTTTTTTCTGAATTTTTATGGGCATCGACTGCTAAGGTCATTAGCCCTCGTCACAATCTTTAAAAGAAACTACTATCACCATCTGGATCGTCATATGTAAGGGTGTAAAGGGCCCTTACATTTTATTTAAAAGCACAAACTACACAAAACATTTAAGGCATAAAAGACAAGGATAATCACAAACACTTACGGGGTGTAAAGGGCCCCGATATTAAAATTTGAGATAAGGTTCTCAAAAGACCATGAAATTAAAATTAAAATTAAACTTATCAATACCATTTCTTTCTTTCTTATATATATATATATATATATATATATATATATATAAACTACCGCTTAGAGTATCTTTTAGCACAGCTTTAAACTTTCATTTTATAGACTTCTAAGAAGTCCACTGGCGTGTAGAAATGCAACTATATTTTCTTCATTTCCATTATCCAGATCAGCACTAATATTATTTGTAAGACGGAACCTCTTTCTGAGGTCCTCATATATGGTACACTTTTCTATTAGATGCTTGATTGTCACTGTTTTATTACAAACACCGCACATTGCTCTCACTTCGCCGGTTAACAAATATAAATTTGTTAATCGCATGTGACCGATTCTAAGTCTGGTCACAGCTACTTGTTCACGGCGAGTCAACTTAAAGTCGCTATTCCATTTATAAGGAGAAGTTTTTACTGAGTTTAATTTTGTATTTAAACTCCTCCATTCAGCGTTCCACTTGTTTCTTACTATGTTTGTTAGACGGTTTTTAACATCTGCCACTCTTACAGGAAATGCATCCAAATCATCGCAGACTGTCGCCTTTCTGGCAGCTTCGTCTGCGATTTCATTACCTGTAATACCAGCATGCCCCGGAGTCCATACAAATACGCATCGCTGTCCTCGTTGTTTTAGAACGTATAAAATGGATAGGATGTTTGCAATTAGGACATCCTTAATGTTCTTGTTCCGAATTGCGACAAGTGCACTTAATGAATCGGAACATATTAGCACTCTCTCTTCGCAATAGTTTCAGTGTAGCGAAGAGCTTGCTGAATTGCAGTGAGTTCTGCCGTGTAGACTGGCCACATCTGGCAGTTTCCAAAAGTGGGCTTCTTCATTTACATATATTGAGCATCCAACACCATGTTCGGTTTTAGAACCGTCAGTATAAATTCTAATATGTTCTTCGTAGCTACTGACGGTTGCCAAAAATTCCTACTGGATGATCACTGCTGTTTTCTTTTTTATTTCTCCTTCAGAGAGATCCAAACTTGTATTTACCGCTGGCAAGCGCCATGGCGGTATTTCTATAGTAGAAATTGCCAATGTATCTGGAATGGCAATTTCATATTTATTTCTTAATTCGTGGTACCTAATTCCGGCTGGTCTGGAATAGGTAGCACGATGTTCATATACTGCAGCCGTAGGATGATTTGTAAACAATTTATTATTTATATGAGCAGGGAAAGCCCATACATTTGCTGCATATCTTAACAAAAGGATCTCTCTTCTATAATGTAATGGCATTATTCCGGCTTCAGACATCAGACTAGCCGCCGGACTTGTGCGGAAAGCACCGGTTGCATATCTTATTCCGCTATTATGAACTACGTCTAACTTTTTTAAATGCGACTTTCTAGCGGATGAATATACGATACATCCGTAGTCTAGTTTAGATTGAACCAATGCTTTATACATCTCAAAAATGTCTCTTTGTCTGAGCCCCAATTTAAGTTCGATAAACATTTTATAATGTTTAGGGCTCTTTTGCATCTATCACTCAAGTCCTGTATATGTAATCCCCATGTAAGGGATTTATCCAATACTAGTCCTAAATATCTTACGCTGTCTTTATATTGTATTGGATTATCATCAATTGTCAACGCAGGACTTTGATGAGGAATTCTCTTCCTACAAAAGTGTACACAGCACGTTTTTTCTGGTGAGAATTGGAATCCGTTATTCCTTGCAACTTCATTTAGAGCATTGATCGCTCGTTGCAATTTGTACCTCACCATAGCAGTCTTGTTGCTGGCATACATAATTGCCAGATCATCAACATAGACGCTTTTGCTGATTTCTACTGGAATGGCTAATATTGATTTATTAATGGCAATGGTAAACAAGGTACCGCTCAACGGCGTACTGACTCGTACTTGGAAAGTACGGTCATTCATATAGTTGCTCAGTAAGACTGGGCAAATAATAATAATAATTATTATTATTATTATAATTAATAATAATAACCTCAACGACTTGGCCTAGTTCCTTGCGGAACCAGGCCAGGTCGGTGAGGTCTTTTAGGCAATTTGTGACGCCAGTTGGTTCCACCGTGTCTCCGATTGAGCGGTGTACCAGTGTTGCAGTGGAGTTCCAGGATAAGCTAAGCTTTTGGGAAGATGAGGCAACCTTCATTAAAAATTTGAGAGGGTTACGTGGCGATGGATTATTGTCCTTGGTGTAATGCTCACTTTCATGATTTTAAAATTATTGTTGTTTTTTTAAGGATTATTGCTTATAACTTGTTTTATTTGTAATGTATTAGTAATATTGGGTTTTTGTTTTTTTATGTTTTCATCTATGTGTTTTTATTATCATTCCATAGCTACCGTTTTTAAAGTTCTAATTATTATTTTTTTTTGGTATTTAACTGTATAATTGTTATTATTATTTTTATTCTTATTATTATTATTATTGTGTTTTGAATGTTATATTTTTAATTTGTATGTGGGTTGTTGACTTGGGGCTGTTCTTTTGTGACTTTATATGATATTGTGCTACATATAAAGGTTTTGTATAACTGTTCTGTTGCACAAACAAAGCAAAAAAAAATAAAATAAAATAAAAGTACATAAAATAAAAATTATTATTATTATTATTATTATTATTATTTTTTTTTTTTTTTTTTTTTTTTTTTTTTTTTTTTTTTGAGGTTTTTAGGGGCATCGACTACTTTGGTCATTAGCCCCATCCCACTTCAAAAAAAAAAAACAAAAAAAAGGTTCAAAATTTCACATTTTCATGTGTCAAAAAAATGATCAAAATTTTGCTTTTCCTTATAATTTCTGATCCAATTATACTACTTTCTAGGCTTTCCTTTCGGCCAACCTTTTTTACACCGCTTTTCCATTCTGCGAACGGCCTCAACTCCCGACGACAGAGTGTCTGAGGCTTCGGACATGGCATCGTCTTCTCTTTCTGACGCCAATGACGTTCGCCGGCTTACATCAGGTGATGAAAGCTTCAATGGTGCTGTGAGCATCGTTGCAATTGAGTCTAAACTTGCAACCGATGCACTTTCGGCGGCTGATGAACTCGATTCGATATCTAAGGCTGTGCTTGGGCCGGCTGATACAGATGCTCTCGCCACAGTTGTTCTCTGAGCTTTTGGGGCCTCTGTAGGTACGGTTTTAATATCGTCTGTGTCTGGTGCTTTTTCGATAGTTACTTGCACCTCCATTTTGGTTGACGCAGATTTTTCCTGTACTCTTGTCACAGTATCCTTAGCTATATGACTCGTCGTCGGGGTGATCTTTAGATCTTTGTTGGATAAATCAAGATTTTTCTTCATTATGTCTATTGCTGGAGTTATAATCGAGGATTTTGCCGGTTTTTTAAACTGCGCTGGTACGGGTCTTCTGTCGGCGACGTCAGTCCGGGATTGAGCCTTCTCATGTTTACTTTGTTGTATCTGATGAGTCGACTCGATCTTGGAATCAATGATTCTTTCTATCACTGTCGCGAGACTTGGTGCCATCGTATTAAGCAACTGCTCCACGTTGATTTTAGGTGTGGGGGGAGCAGCAGCTGCTTCTGCGTATGAAGTCGATGGTCTAGGTGTACGTAAGTTTACAATCTTCTTCGCTTCAGGGTAGCTGACTTTTTGAAGCGTTTTAACCTCCTGAATGGCTGTTTCTGATTTGTATACTGGGCAGTTCCTGGATCGACAGTTATGGTGCCCTTTACAATTAATGCAGACTGGAGGGTCTTTACATGGATCACCCTCATGAATCTTCATTCCGCATATACAAATTTCCTGCGCTTCACATCTAGCTGCAGTGTGTCCGAAACGTTGACATCTAAAACATCTCATCGGCTGCGGAATAAATGCCCGTACATCAAGCCGATGGATGCCAGCTCGTACCTTTTCAGGAAGACTTGGCCTATTGAATGTCAAAACATGAGAGGCCGAAGGAAGAATCTCACCATTTCGTCTCATAGAAAGTCTGCGACAATGTGTCACTCCCTGACTAGACATTTCCTGCACTATTTCTTCTTCAGTACAGTTAAGAAGATCACGGCAAACAACAACTCCTCTAGATGAATTAAGTGTACTATGCGGTTGGACAGTAACCGCAAATTCACCGATCTTCTTCAACGCCTGGACTTTCTGGCTTTGCATGTCGTTTATAGTTTCGACATGTAATCCGTTAAACGTCTTACGGATTTCCTTGACAGGACCACCAGCACAATTCGTAATCTCTCTAGCAATTAAGAATGGACTTACCTTTTGGAAGTTACCATTCTCTTTTGTAATGATCAAAAATCTTGGTTTGGGAACATTATTACCAAACAAAGCTTTTCTCAAATCTTTACTGATTTTATCAGCATCTTTTCTAATCTTATCACTCTCCTTACTTTTTTTCCGCTTCGCTTGTGGCGAATCGGCGGTTTCTAAACGAGGGTGTTTACGTGCACCCTCTGCCACGTTTAAATGTTCAATGTTCATGAACAGTGGATCCCTTCTGTAGCAAGGCTAGCCGCCGGGGTACACCCCCACTCCAGGGCTACTAACCTTGGAGGTCCTATCCGGTACTCCGGTGGAACCGGCATATGTCCTGGCAGAGAGCGGATGCGCAGTCTCTGCACTGACTCCAGGCCCCTACACACCGAAGCTTTCAGGGCTCCCATGCTCCGAACATGGGCACCTTAACTACATGCTTGCCATCGCAGGGGGCATGTGGACAACGGAAGGGTCTCCGTTACACCTGCAATAACATTGACCCTGGCCGCCACATCGCCAGCTCTAAGAATGGTATGAATCCATTTCCAAAATCATATGTTACTCCATTTCCTGCAGGTAGCCAATAATCCAGTCCGTTTAGTGACCTGAAGTTGGAACCAGGTCAAACTCAACAATGCATAACCGAGGAATTTACTCGGAACCCCGTTAGCCAGCTATATGCGATGTACAAAGGTACAGCTGTTGCCGCCCTGGACGTGGAACATAGATGTTGTGTTCCGGACGTGGGGATTATCTACCTCAGGGCATTATTATTATTATTATTATTATTATTATTATTATTATTATTATTATTATTATTATTATTATTATTATTATTATTATTATTATTATTATTATTATTATTTATTATTTATTATTTATTATTTATTATTTATTATTTATTATTTATTATTTATTATTTATTATTATTATTATTATTATTATTATTATTATTATTATTATTATTATTATTATTATTATTATTATTATTATTATTATTATTATTATTATTATTATTATTATTATTATTATTATTATTATTATTATTATTATTATTATTATTTTTTTTTTTTTTTTTTTTTTTTTTTTTTGAGGTTTTTAGGGGCATCGACTACTTTGGTCATTAGCCCCGTCCCACATCAAAAAAAAATAAAAAAAAAAAGGTTCAAAATTTCACAAAATGATCAAAATTTTGCTTTTCCTTATAATTTCAACAATTATATCACTTTCTAGGCTTTCCTTTCGGCCAACCCTTTTTACACCGCTTTTCCATTCTGCGAACGGCCTCAACTTCCGACGACAGAGTGTCTGAGGCTTCGGACATGGCATCGTCTTCTCTTTCTGACGCCAATGACGTTCGCCGGCTTACATCAGGTGATGAAAGCTTCAATGGTGCTGTGAGCATCGTTGCAATTGAGTCTAAACTTGCAACCGATGCACTTTCGGCGGCTGATGAACTCGATTCTATGTCTAAGGCTGTGCTTGGACCGGCTGATACAGATGCTCTCGCCACAGTTGTTCTCTGAGCTTTTGGGGCATCTGTAGGTACAGTTTTAATATCGTCTGTGTCCGGTGCTTTTTGGATAGTTACTTGCACCTCCATTTTGGTTGACGCAGATTTTTCCTGTACTCTTGTCACAGTATCCTTAGCTATATGACTCGTCGTCGGGATGATCTTTAGATCTTTGTCGGGTAAATCAAGATTTTTCTTCATTACGTCTATTGCTGGAGTTATAATCGAGGATTTTGCCGGTTTTTTAAACTGAGCTGGTACGGGTCTTCTGTCGGCGACGTCAGTCTGGGATTGAGCCTTCTCATGTTTACTTTGTTGTATCTGATGAGTCGACTCGATCTTGGAATCAATGATTCTTTCTATCACTGTCGCGAGACTTGGTGCCATCGTATTAAGCAACTGCTCCACGTTGATTTTAGGTGTGGGGGGAGCAGCAGCTGCTTCTGCGTATGAAGTCGATGGTCTAGGTGTACGTAGGTTTACAATCTTCTTCGCTTCAGGGTAGCTGACTTTTTGAAGCGTTTTAACCTCCTGAATGGCTGTTTCTGATTTGTATACTGGGCAGTTCCTGGATCGACAGTTATGGTGCCCTTTACAATTTATGCAGACTGGAGGGTCTTTACATGGATCACCCTCATGTATCTTCGATCCGCATATACAAATTTCCTGCGCTTCACATCTAGCGGCAGTGTGTCCGAAACGTTGACATCTAAAACATCTCATCGGCTGCGGAATAAATGCCCGTACATCAAGCCGATGGATGCCAGCTCGTACCTTTTCAGGAAGACTTGGCCTATTGAATGTCAATACATGAGAGGCCGAAGGAAGAATCTCACCATTTCGTCTCATAGAAAGTCTGCGACAATGTGTCACTCCCTGACTAGACATTTCCTGCACTATTTCTTCTTCAGTACAGTTAAGAAGATCACGGCAAACAACAACTCCTCTAGATGAATTAAGTGTACTATGCGGTTGGACAGTAACCGCAAATTCACCGATCTTCTTCAACGCCTGGACTTTCTGACTTTGCATGTCGTTTATAGTTTCGACATGTAATCCGTTAAACGTCTTACGGATATCCTTGACAGGACCACCAGCACAATTTGTAATCTCTCTAGCAATTAAGAATGGACTTACCTTTTGGAAGTTACCATTCTCTTTTGTAATGACCAAAAATCTTGGTTTGGGAACATTATTACCAAACAAAGCTTTTCTCAAATCTTTACTGATTTTATCAGCATCTTTTCTTATTCTATCACTCTCTTTACTTTTTTTCCGCTTCGCTTGTGGCGAATCGGCGGTTTCTAAACGAGGGTGTTTACGTGCACCCTCTGCCACGTTTGAATGTTCAATGTTCATGAACAATGGATCCCTTCTGTAGCAAGGCTAGCCGCCGGGGTACACCCCCACTCCAGGGCTACTAACCTTGGAGGTCCTATCCGGTACTCCGGTGGAACCGGCATATGTCCTGGCAGAGAGCGGATGCGCAGTCTCTGCACTGACTCCAGGCCCCTACACACCGAAGCTTTCAGGGCTCCCATGCTCCGAACATGGGCACCTTAACTACATGCTTGCCATCGCAGGGGGCATGTGGACAACGGAAGGGTCTCCGTTACACCTGCAATAACATTGACCCTGGCCGCCACATCGCCAGCTCTAAGAATGGTATGAATCCATTTCCAAAATCGTTTGTTCTTCCATTTCCTGCAGGTAGCCAAAAATCCAGTCCGTTTAGTGACCTGAAGTTGGAACCAGGTCGAACTTAACAATGCATAACCGAGGAATTTACTCGGAACCCCGTTAGCCAGCTATATGTGATGTACAAAAGTACAGCTGTTGCCGCCCTGGACGTGGAACATAGATGTTGTGTTCCGGACGTGGGGATTATCTACCTCAGGGCATTATTATTATTATTATTATTATTATTATTATTATTATTATTATTATTATTATTATTATTATTATTATTATTATTATTATTATTATTATTATTATTATTATTATTATTATTATTATTATTATTATTATTATTATTATTATTATTATTATTATTATTATTATTATTATTATTATTATTATTATTATTATTATTATTATTATTATTATTATTATTATTATTATTATTATTATTATTATTATTATTATTATTATTATTATTATTATTATTATTATTATTATTATTATTATTATTATTATTATTATTATTATTATTATTATTATTATTATTATTATTATTATTATTATTATTATTATTATTATTATTATTATTATTATTATTATTATTATTATTATTATTATTATTATTATTATTATTATTATTATTATTATTATTATTATTATTATTATTATTATTATTATTATTATTATTATTATTATTATTATTATTATTATTATTATTATTATTATTATTATTATTATTATTATTATTATTATTATTATTATTATTATTATTATTATTATTATTATTATTATTATTATTATTATTATTATTATTATTATTATTATTATTATTATTATTATTATTATTATTATTATTATTATTATTATTATTATTATTATTATTATTATTATTATTATTATTATTATTATTATTATTATTATTATTATTATTATTATTATTATTATTATTATTATTATTATTATTATTATTATTATTATTATTATTATTATTATTATTATTATTATTATTATTATTATTATTATTATTATTATTATTATTATTATTATTATTATTATTATTATTATTATTATTATTATTATTATTATTATTATTATTATTATTATTATTATTATTATTATTATTATTATTATTATTATTATTATTATTATTATTATTATTATTATTATTATTATTATTATTATTATTATTATTATTATTATTATTATTATTATTATTATTATTATTTATAACATAACAATTGTAATACTTCCTTAATTACCAATTGTAATACTTCCTTAATTACCAATCATAATTTATGGAAAAAATATAACAAAATAGGACTGCCTTAAATTTCTGTACCGAAACAGAAAAGTTTGAGAATGATGGCTGTCACTTTGCATATGAGGGATCGTTTTTAGAAAACCGTGATGGTAAACACTTTTTACTGTCAAACTATAACAATAATTTTTCTAAAAAAAAGAGATTTTTATAAAGAAAAAAAGAATTTTATTAAATGTCTATAAAAATTTTCATATATGATTTAATGCTTTATTAATTGTAATAATTAAGATTTGCTTTTTTTATTTTTATTTTTTTGTTATGAAAGAACAAAAAAAAAACCTCACAAAATTCTGAGGAAGTCCCGTTGTCAAATCCCGGTTCAGGCAAGGCATCTTTTCATACGCTATCAATTTCCACCGGGCTCATGACCGTAGCTGTTGAAATAATTTTTTCAATAATTCTGAAAACAATACCGACAAATATAAATGGCTAAATAAAGCTGAAGAGGACAATTTAGTACAGTAAATATATAACTGAGTTATAATTTTACTTTAAATCTGTAGGATCTCGAATATGTCACTTGATTTTTATTCGTTAAAAAGTTAAGTATAATATTTTTCTAATTGTCCTCAATAAAATTACAATAAATGATTTACAATAAAACGCTCAGTGTTCAGTGTATTTCCAATAGCATTAACTCCATTTTCCTACAGCCATTCTTGTCTTCAGTCCGAAATGTGTCGATTACAGTATGTTACAACAGACCCAAGAAGAGTTGCTTCCGATATCAGATCGCAAAATAAAGAGCTATTGACGCATTCTACCGCGGATTTGGCTTCTGATCTCTTTTTACAATCATATTTTTAGGGTTACTTTTGAATTCATGAATTTATTCGTCGTAGATAAATTATTTTCTAATGCAAACTTTTGTGCTTGATCACCCGAAAAAAGTAAAATTTTTCTATGTACACAGTAAAAAACGTGGAACATGTATGTTGACCATAACATTAATTTATACGTTCTTTTTTCTTGTCCTAGTAGTTGTGAAAGATTTAATCAAATTTGTTCAAGAATATAAAAAATAGAATGCAGGGGAATCAAATAAAACTATAAAAATCACTTCTTTAGATCTAAGATAAAAAAATGCTTAAGTTGATAACAGGTTCATTAAACTATAGTTTATTTTATTTAATGGAAAATGGTTATGCATTAATTTATTTTTGAAATGGTTGGCAACTTTTGAAACTAACCGCACAAAACATAATAGAACGTATTTTAACGCTTAGGCAAGCTGTAATAATGAAATTTTCTAATTCGTTTTCTTATTCTTATTCCTTCCGGGTTCATAATGTATACAACAAATGAAAAAATAAAATATTAAATTTCATTGTCCGTATCCTATTTTCAAAAAATGGAAAATTTATTTTTATTACAAATATGTAAAAATAATAAATCTTCATTTGGTGTCATTCACAGATTCACGGAGGCTGATAAAACTAGCTCGTCCATACTTTGACATATTGTTAACGTAATATTACAAGATATAATTACATTGTAGTGGAAAAACTAATTTTATATATTGACGTTTTGTTACAAGAATACACATTTTAAAATTTTAACGAAAATTATGTAAAACTATTTTTATTACGTAATTATAAAAATTACCCTCTTATTAAAAAAGCAAATGTAATTGATCTTACCTAAACAAATCAAAAATAAAGTTAAAGATTACATTAGGGCTTGTACAAAACTTTTCAGTAGTCAGTGATTACATTGTGTTAAAGGTCATAATAATTTTCAAATCATACTTAAAAAACTCAGAGAAAGTGAAAATAGAAATAATTTACATCTTGTTAAAAGACTGGTAAATTGTAAGAAAGTTTAAACTAAACTAAAGTTTGTACTAAAATCTAAACTACAAAATAATATTTACAAAATCTGAGTATGGACACCACACGACTTCCTTCTAGGTCTATTAAATTATATACACACATTTTTTTAAAATGAAAAGTATATAAAACTTTATTTCCTTGATAACTTCTGATATTTTTTCTTTTTTTTTGGTTTTTGTTACTATTGGATTATTATTTATCATAATTTTTTTTACAATAAGAGGTTAATAATTATTAATATATTTAAATTAAAAAGAAAAAATTAAAAAAAAAGAAGGAAATGAAATCTGATTTGAACAGATATGCCTTGTAAAATCCAAATATTTCATAAATAAAAATTTTATTTAGCTATAACTATGGAACCAATGAAAATAAGTATCACTTATTATATCTCGTTGAAAAGTTCTCAACGAGGGCTTATTACTGCAGTTACGAAAAAGTCCCAAATCCAAATGTTTTTGGATTTTGGGTTTTTTGAACACTTTTAGTTCAGTTGATTGCAATCAAAAAGGGAGGTGCAAAACTAAATGTTACAACAGTCCTAAATCCAAAATTTCAATATCCTACGGCTAATCGTTTTTCAGTTATGCGAGATACGTACATACACGTACGTACGTACATACACGTACGTACGTACATACGTCACGCCAAAACTAGTCAAAATGGATTCAGGGATTGTCAAAATGGATATTTCCGTTGAAATCTGAAAACTGAAATATTTCGCTAATACAATGCTTCCTTTTTCTCGAACAAGGAAGTAAAAATAAGCAAAATAAAAGAAATAAATATGTTAGTTAAAACTAATCAGTAGTGTATAAAAAAACAATAACTTTTTAAAAATTTATAAAATTTTACACATACCATTTTTTAAATATAGGTTACATTGGAAATGAACAGAATCAATTTGAGTACATGAGGAATATAGTTATATCTTAAATTAAATTACAATTATATATATTAAACTTTTTTTTCCAAATATCGCTTATTATTACGTATCGCTTACTTATATTCATATAAGTAATCATATACCTTTGTAATGTAAGATGAGTATAAAATTTTACATACAACGATTTAGACTTATGACCAATAGATGTTTTATAAGCAAGATCCATTCATGCACTAACAACCTAAATGTTCACAGAAAGACGGATATCTAAAAATCAAAATCGATGTGATTGGAATTATGTGATTTTCAACTGTAACAAAGACCCTTCCGTTGCCCCCCGCGATGGCAAACATTTAATAAGGTGCCCATGTATGTTAGTGAATGGGAGGCCTAAAAACTTCGGAAAGTAGGGATCTGGAGTCTGTGTAGAGATTTTCACAAGAGTATCGGACCGAACTTCCAGTGTTGGCAGCTCTGGAATGGGACTGTACCCTGGCATTCAGCCATGCTGGAGAAGGGAGTAATTGATCATGCAAGTTTATCAATCTACCTTTGTAGATCACGTAAACACCAGTTTTTAGAACAAGTCATGTCGCCGGAAACAATACTAAGTCTTAGTACTTAGTCCTAGTACTAAGTAAGGTACTTAGATCTTGGTATTAAGTACCTTGTGATCACGAAGGAAGATGGTGATTTTGCGAGGGTAAGATGAATTTGTTAAGAAGACTTTGGAACCCCGATTTAATTTTTTTTTAAGGAATGAGGCGAGGGCAAATGACTTGTCAGTGCCCATATAGCGCTAAAAAAATGCTACTATTACTTCTATAAGGAAGACGCTAGAATAAAACATTTTTTACTTGTAGTAAAGAATATAAACAAAATAAATTTATTTGAAACTAGTATCAGAGATTTATTTTTTCTAAAACTCATTTTAAACAATTTAATTTTCTACTGTAACAGGCAAATGTTAACTTGTATATTACTACTAGAAGTTTTAGCTTAATTAAATTTTTAATAAATATAATTTTCTACCTACAAATTTTATATTAGGTATTAAATTATTACTGGCAGTAATTGCTTCTGTTCTAAATAATCCTTACACAATGGTCTGAATTTGCACGAGTAATTAAATTTACTTATCGAATACAAGCAATTTTCCTAACAAGAAATTTTTAATAATATCCTTTCTCATTTTCTTAGTTGGCTTATTTCTAATCACTATAAAGTCTAGCAGAAAAGATAGTATTTTTTCTATTGCGGCTAAATAAAAACTAACTACTGCTCTGTTTGTGTAAATCTTTAAAAATTTCTTTACTCAGATCTTAAATCTTTTACGATAATTTTTTTACTCGTCAAATGGCCAGAAAAAATTTCTTAATAAATTTGTACCTTTCACCTTTTATCAAAACTTTTAGTCCTTTGATATCGTTTTCGTCAGTCGTGACTCAGAAGATAGATCTCATCTATCTTCTGAGCACATTCATTCCGTTTTTATCTTGTCTACATTTTTTGTACATACAAAAGGACGTATTTCTATCTAATATTTAGTGACCAAATAATGTTTCTTTTTTCAATAAAATTATCCAAATTTGATACTTAATATTAACTCTACTTAGCTTGATTTTCTCATCTTCCTTATCTACTTGACTATATGGAGAACATTTTTAGTAATATTCTTATTTTGAAATTATGTATAGGTATTAATTAGACTACATTATCGAAAGTACCTTTTTATTTTTTTTATTTTTGCCG
Organism: Lycorma delicatula; assembly: GCF_047948215.1. Lineage (NCBI taxonomy): Eukaryota > Metazoa > Arthropoda > Insecta > Hemiptera > Fulgoridae > Lycorma > Lycorma delicatula. The sequence goes on along the minus strand of NC_134455.1, from coordinate 260,278,660 downwards.
CAATGCTTAATTTACACTTATATATATATATATATATATATATAATATATACACACAATATATATTACAATAAAATTAGCCGTCAATTCAAAAATTCTTGATAATCTTACTCAAAATCTAAATAAAAGTACAAATATTTTGCACAACTTTTTAAGAGAAGCGTTATGAACCAAAGTGCTTGATTACCTTTAGTATTATTAGAAATGTTTTAACATATTGGCTTTTCTTTAGTAATTTTCTAAACTCTTTATCGCTGATTTTCTTAAAAAGAACGATTTAATGAAAAATTGTCACTGAAATTAAATTTGTTTTCTCAGAAGACTCCAGTCCTATCCCTCTTTGTCATTCTTCTCGCATGAGACTAATTTTCTTATGAGAAAAATTTGACGATAGGCTTCTTTTGCATTTATTTTCACTTTCTAAGGTTAGTAGTAAAATATACTGTAGGCATCTTCCTATTATCGGGAAAAATCAAAATCATTGCATATGAATTCTAACATTGTCACTGTGAGCTAGGTATGGTAAATTTTGAGGAAAGATATTTTATTTTATCTTTATTTATCACCATAAAGAAAAAGATGATTAAATAAGTAATATTTGTTTAATACCTTGTACTGATGAAAATGTAAGATGAATATCGGAATTACATATCACTATTTAGGTGTTGCTGGAAGTTCGTTATAAGCTACACAGAGTTTTAATAGATTTCAAAAATTAAATCATATTATCCATGGATTGCACCGAGGACACGTGGCAATTTCTGAACTTATGATAGCCATGAAAAAAATTGTTTCGGGTTCTGTAGTCGTGGCCCCGAAAAAGTGCCGTTTGGATATTGGATGAGATAGCTCTAAAAAAAGGGCTGCTAAGACCGGTTGCTGGTCTGGTGATGTCGGCTCGTCTCGACGGGTTGAAGTTGGGGAGTTGTGGCTCGTCAATTGAAATAGGACCAAGATTCACCTCAGCGGCAGTTGGGCTCTTCATTTCAGCGTGACAGTGGTAGTCCCCAGAGACTTGCAATATTGGGTCAGCGTAAGTCGTCGTCTTCCGTCAGCATAATGAAATGCGACTTACACCATGTAAAGCGGTTCTTTCCGAGCAGCGTTCGTCCGGCTGCATATTCACCGCAACGTCGTAGCGCTAGCAGACGTCCACGCCTTGCGACTTCCTCGGTGGACCGGCCAGGTCTACTACAACTGCGGATATGTTGGCATCCGCCGGTCATGGGACTTCTTCCTCTTCCTTGTTCTTACGTTTCTTGGTTTTCTCCTGATGGTTGCCCGAAAGTGGATATTTTAGCATGTCCATGATGCTGCTTACTAACCCGCCAGCGTATGGTGGGGTACAACGCCGCTGCGAGGGGACGTTGCGCGCTCAGTTGGCTTGGTATGGGGAGCGTGTGTGCAGGCGCGTATATGTACTGTAACTCTCCCTGATTTCTTAGCGGCTAGCTTCGGGTCACTAATATGAAACACAGTATGTGGCAAAAATGCATACCTATTTTTAATACTTTCCTAACTAGTTTTTTTTTTTTTTTTTAACCTCCGGGGCCGCAGTTAAGCATTACTGTACAGAGGATGAGATGAATGATTTGTAGCGTGTGTGAAAAATGCCATGCGGATTCGAACCCGGGACCTCCGGGTGAAAGGCCGAGACGCTACCACTCGCGCCACGGAGGCCGGCTTCCTAACTAGTTTGGCTGGTTAATACTTGCATATCGATCGTCTGTTTTAATGAAAATGGTTTATATTTTTATGCAAGAGCGAGTGCGTGTCAGTTCTTGCACGCGTGCAACTGGATTATTAGCAGTGTAGTATTTGCTTAACAAAATTTAAAGTAACTACCCAAAATATAACTTATACTATGAGTTGCATTATAGTCAACAATAACACTACTCGATCGCTATGTCTGAGGCAAAGTTTGTTTTTCATAAACAATGAAGAATACATGAGAAAAGATAATAAGCCTATACTTTATATAACATCAGAGGTAATATAATTACCATGTAAATATCGCATTGCACTATCGAGTAAAATAAAATACTGAACAGTATAAACTAGAATATTATCTCTTAATAAAAAGCAATAAATTAAGATTAAAATACAAGTATGGTATTAAAGGTAATTATGAAAATAACATGTAAAACACCAAAGGGAATTAAAGTCTGAATATAAAATAAAAGTAGACTTTGATTGACAAGAGAGAAATAGTATAAAATAAAAATTACGATGAGAATCATTAATTCTTTTCTCAAATTAAAAAGATAAAAATGTAGAAAAATGTTTGCAATATGATGCTTTTTTGTTGAAACCACGTTTCTAATTTAATTAATTTTGTCATTTGACTGGATTTGCTCTTCTCCAGTAAAAAGTTCTGTAATAATTGTACGGTTTTATATTACTATTACTACATTTTTATAATATTCCATAATAAATACTGAATTGTATACCTTGTGTTTTAATCTTTATATTCCGTTACTGGTTTGAAAAAAAAACTTTCTTAAACAATTTTAAAATGTTACATCAACCCAGCAAATCATTAACACATCTGGCACCATCTGACTTCAAAACCCCTCTTTTCCTTTTTTACTTTAATAGTATCTGTATTTTGCCACATTAAATGTTTCACACTACAGACAAAATATAAATACATTAATAATTTCTTTATAAATTCCAGAGTTCTAATTTATACTAATTAGGTTGTTTTATATTTTTTTATAGTAATCTCTTAAAATATTTTTATTAGATCCAAATTTGGTGGTATTACTGCATACACTGTGTTCTTTGATCAAGCTTTTAACTTTCCTATTATTACTCATTTTTTTTTATTTTAAATTAAAATAATCAATTTATTATTGAAACCTTTTGTACGAAAAACAGGAATTTATTGAACATCTGTTGTAGTCTTGAAATTTATAAATCAAGTAACATATTTGATTTGCCCTTTAAGTCAAAATTTTAGAAAATTTACTTCTAAAAAAATTTCTCCGTGAAAAGAATTTCTTCTGAAAAGTAAAATATTATAACGAGGTCTTTAAAATATTGATTTCATTCTGATTACAAAATACGCTCATTGAGAGTTAGTAAGTATTTATTTGATGTATCAGCAGTAAAATAATTGAAATCTGATTTTTACTTATATGTTATTTATGAAAACATCCTTCCATACAATTTTTCTGTTAATCTACTTTTAAGGTCCACTTATGAGTCAAATACAATTTAGAACATAATTTTTTTTCTTCCACCGAAAATTGTTTTTAATAATCATCTCTAAAACTAAAAATATTATTTTAGAAGTTTACAAATTTAAATGATTTAACGAATTAAATGTTTGTTTAAATTGCCCCAAATAATCATTTGAATTGTTTTCACCTATACCGTATGATATCTAAAAACAATAAATCTAAGAATTGGATTAAATTTGTGTTACGTTTTTTTTTATTTTTACTGGTTCAATAAGCAGTTTTTTTTGAAAGAAAATTAATTTAATAAATTAATGTAAACGTAAGGAACAAAAGGAAGAAAATACGAAATATTTAGTCGTAATTTTGGTTCAGGATTATCTTTTCTAGCGTTCATTTATTAAAATTTTTCCTTAGAATTTGTCACTATAGAGATATAAAGCTCAGAATCCTGATTTTAATACAAATTTTTATCATTTATGAAACTAAAAATCATGTAATGAAATAATTAATCGCTCTAATACGTGCGTTTAATCATTATTAACACCTTGAGCACACAGTACATTTAAAATGTTCATTATTAAAACAGGTTTTTTGATAAAAAGAAGCTAACTATTAAATTAGTGCCGTCTGTGTACTTAAATTGTTCATTATATACTTCTTTAGTTTCTATAGATTTTAAAAATAGTATATTTTGTTATATTGTTATTCATATATACTTACGCATGTGCATACGCAAAAAGACAGAGGAAAGAACGGAGTACATAATCAAACATATAATTGATTTTATGTGAATCAATCAGTTATTAATCCTAAGAAAAACAATGGTGTAGCACAATGAAACGATTAATCATAAATTATATTACCTTTGCACGTATCATCGTAAGTATGTCTGAGTTCTATTAAATCACGAATTGATTAAAAAAACAGTTTTAAGTAAAAGAAAGAAGACGCGTTAATTAAAGTAAATTAAGGTAATAGTATGTTGATAAGAAATAAAGTAAATCGGTTTTCTATCAAATAGATAAAGAATAAAAGGAAAATGAACTTCGTAGAATAAAATACAGTGTTAATAAAGCTGGAATTCTAAATTAACTAATTTAAACGTCTAAGCCCTATCGCGGATTAAGCAGGCAATTAGTTGAGACAATGCAACTGAGGTAATAGAAATTTTTGCAGAGATTGAAATACTACAATATTCGAGTCTATTATCCGAATACCAAAGAACGAAGACCGTAAAACAAATATCGTAAACTAAGAGATAATTTTCGCAACAGTTACTGAAAATCATGAGATTATTCAGTGCTGTGACTTTAGAATTAGCGAAGCAAAATTCTAAGCCTTTTGTTGCAAAGAGGTTAGTAAGGATTTCAGTTATATAATGGTTCAGAGTTTACTGATAAGAGGTTTAAATAAAGGCGTAAATCCAATTTTTCTTTTGTGAATTCGAACATACGTATATCTTTTCCGTTATAAAATGTTCAGAGTACTTAAAATAATTTTCTCTGACTTTAGAAACATCTAAATTCGATCTGGAAGAATATTTTAAAAAGTATTTTTTTTAATTTTTGATTATATTTGATCCTATTCATGCGGTTAAGAAACATTATATATTTCTTATTTATCGAATCAAGAATTTATTTAACGAATTACGCTTCTTTAAAATATTTTTAGAATATCATTAAATTAGTTAAAATTACGTCATAACTTCTGCAAAAATAACTTCTCTTTCTTTAGCAAATGGGAAAAAATTAATGCTGATTCAAGGAGAGTAATAAAACTGAAATAAAATACAAGTACAGATATTATCACCTAAATGTAATGATTCATTCTGTCACCTGAAATATGTTAGGAATATTTTTTATCAACATTACTATGATCGAATTCTCCTTGAAGTTATGAGCGAATTAAAAAAAATATAAAAATATCCGTGATGGCAACTAAAAATTATTTTCAAACATAAATAACGTAACAAACAATAAACATAGTGTTTAAAGACACCCAATTAAACAGGTACAGCTACTAAACAACAAAACTACTGACAAAATTAATTGTTTCATGTAAAAATAAAATCATTATCAGAACACTTCTACTAAATTTATACAATATTAACACAGATATGACGCAAATTTGATCAGTAACACTGAATAACTGAATTACGTTTAAAAGTACAAATGTCATCAAATTGGGACTAACAAAAGTGTTTCTTATTTTTTCAGAAAGAAAAATAGAAAAGTAATAAGTTTTTTTTCACTTGTATTTAAAGATCTTTACAAATATATCCTTTTTGAGCATTCTTTCTTTTTTGATGTGTCATGGTACATTCTTGCAACTTCCTTTCCCTCGTTTTTGTGCCTTCATTTACTATTTGCGCTGTATCTTAGACAGTGAGTTTGAAGCGTAATATTTTTTTCTTAAGAAGATAAAAATAGTTCAAGCGTAGTCTTATTTTATGTCCCCAAAAACATTTCTACACAAATTAATTTTTTTACTGTATTTTTTCTTCAAGTAACGGTGAAAATCTAAAGAAAAGTATTCTTAATGACCAATTTTTAACCTTACTCGAGTTTATGCTGGCCTGAAATCTTGGAATATTCTAAAATTATGCTTAAAAGCTATTCTCAAACCAACTAAATGCCTAATAATTGATCTTTTCTCATGTTCTCTTCCAATTTGGGCATTTTATTAACACTATGTTTTCGTTATTAAAAAAAAAACACGTTTTTATTCAAAAACGTTTATTCAAGGCTTATTCAAGAAAAAACTAATATTTTTCCCTGCATCATTGAGAAATAACAATGTTTAAAAATAAAAATGAAGTGTATGTTCGTATTGATAAAGTGAATACTGAAACGGTTATATAAAATAGAAAACACTCTAGATGTAGTGTAGAAAAACTATTAGTAATTAATGTACAAACCCTGCGGAGATAAAAAGAACGGTAATGATCACTTAAAACATAGTTCATCGTGCTATAGCTACTTATAAGATACTGCTCCGGGATGCCATTTATTTATTTTCTTTCACGTTTTTATGTACAAATATGAATTCACATGAGATGTAATAATGCTTATTTTTATTACTACATATATTTATTTAATCAATGGAAAAAACTAGTTTTATTAGTTTGTAAAAATAAAATTTCGTGAGTGAAATAGAAAATACTTAAAAAATAAATAGACCGAAAACTGCATAAAAATTAATTATAATACAAAGAAAAGTGAATGTGAACCAATGTAAAAGGTATTATTGTAGTTATGATGCTATTATTAATAAAATATATTTTTAAAATTTTTGTTTATAATTCCCAAGAGCATAAAGTTGATTCAGGTTGAAAATTAACAATAAATGATGCTTCATTAAAAAAAGAACAGTCAAGCAACTCTTGGGTTTCTTCACATTTTTCGGTCAAATTATAGACTGGATAATATTATAAAATAAAATTATCTACATTAAAAGAAAGAATATTGATGAATGAATTACAACTCTAGAACGTAGCAAAATGTGTTGTAAGTTAAGCTACAACTCATCGGCAAGATATAATTCTTTGAATATGGAATGTATTATAACAGTGAGCGAATATCGGATAAACACTCTCTTCTTTTTATTTAATCACAAATTTGCTAATAATTCTTTCCCATCTTTCACATAGTAGTTGAAATTCATAATTTAATAATAGATAGATGTACTTTTACGTACTAGCAGAAATAAATTTATGTAATTATTGTAATTTTTAGTCACGTAATCGTTATTCATTTACAGTTTAAACTGTAATAGAAATTTTAAGGTAAATCTATACCCGTATTTCCTTGGATCATAACATTTTCTTTATTTTGTAATTTTATGTAAATTTTAACGAGATGATATAAAAAGCCTTACTTTATACAAAGAATATTTCTGCTTCAACAGCAAAACCAGTTATCCTGCTTAAATAAACAATCTTAAAGTTATTCAAGCAGACACCAATATTGTTATGTTTAGAAAATATAATTTTCTTAGTAAATTCTGCAGAAATGAAGTTATTAAGTTTGAATAGAAACTAAGTTTTCAGATGTTTTATCCGGGCGTACGTACTTGATCAATGAACTGAAAAGATGGCGTAGTAATTAAATAAAATTAGCAAAATTTAATTCTATTTCAACAGAATTACTGTATATAAAATATTAAACAAATAATCGATCCGTTTAACTTATTTCACTGAGAAAAATATAGGTTCAAACTAAACAGCCTAAATATTTTAATTCAAAAATTACAATTAAATGTTAATGAAACGTCAATATCTTAATTTAAGTGGAGCTAGGTCTCTTAAGCTGTCGGATTATCCAAATAATTAAAAATTTCATATATTCTAGCACTTATAAACATAAATTAAAATATACAAAAATTATTTAAGATTATTAAAGAGTAATAATATATATCCCTAAAGAATCACTTAATAATATAAAAATTAAATGTTTTACTACAAATATATTTAAGATTCGTCGTCTTTATCAATAGTAAATGAATCAAAATTCTATGAACAATAATATTCTTCCTGTGATCTACGGCTCGGATCATTTCTATCAGAACTGTGCTACATTAAAAATAAATTAGTCAAAACTCAGCCACATATTTATCTACTTAAAACTTATGTATTCACTCTATTCTTCTACATTTTTTATACATACTCATTTTACTCATTTTTTACTCATTTTTTATATACTCATTTGTAGGTAGGAAAAATATTGGCTTGAACTAGAGAACACAGGTTATGTGTGTATTGCCTGTGCTTGTCGTAAGAAAGTTGCCTAGGAGAAAACGGGAGGGAATTCAGTTAACTAGCAATTATTGTCTCACTTTCAGTTCTACATTTAAAATGATCTCCACCTGTTCATTATTTAATGATTAATATTCAATTTTACGATTGAAGATTCTGATATATTTTAAAACAAAAACGAAACTTTTACGAAACCTTCGTTAAATGGTTTGTATTTTTTCGGTGAAATCTTTTACAATATATCCTCTTGTTTTATGCCAATAGAGCATTTCAATCGATCTCTGTCACCTGATAATGGCGAAATAGAAGATTATTAGATTATTTATAAAAGTGTTAAATTTTCTTCTTTTGAAATCATAACTTTCGATGAATTCTTTCGTAAGCTAGAGTACCAATAAAATTGCAATGGTAAAATGTTATTTGTTATCTTGGTAATAAAAAATAATTTTACTTTGTCTTTCAATAATTTATCGAAGTAGATTTTACAGTTTTGAAAATATTGAATCAAATCAAATAAGTTGTTTACTTAATTACAAATTGATTACAATTTGATTCGTAAATAAAATTAAATAGCGCATCATAATTTTAGTAAGTAACGAGTTCATTGTAAGTGTAAATTTGCCGGTAAACATGTAGTCTGGAAAAGACTCAGCTTGTCCCCTCCTAAGTCGTGTGGTTAATTGAAACCCAACCACCAAAGAACACCGGTATCCACCATCTAGCTTTCAAATTCGTATAAAAGCAAGTGCCTTTACAAGGACTCAAATCTTAGAATTGTCGACTTCGAAAATTATATGATTTTGCGATGACAAGTTTAACCATTAGGCGAACCCTAAGGGTTATTACGCCGGATATATCAGCCTGGCAAGCCGGTATCGGTAATTACATTTGCCTAAAAATAGGAAATTTGTAATACACCTTGTCCCAGCAGTAGCTGAAAAACTGGTTGAAGAATACAAACAATGAGTTCATGGTCGCATTGGTGGATTTTTCTGTAGAACTGGAGAAGTAATGTGTTCAGTGATGACGCAAATGTAAAATGGATTCTCTAAGATGAAAACCGTTTTAGGGTTAGTGAATAAAAGTGTATGAATGGAGTCCCTTGCATTTTGTTCGTTAACCGCAACTTATCTGACATTACAAGAAATATAATTTATTGTATTCTCAAAAATGTATTGTATAATTTCTGACATAATTATATATAGAAACGAGCCGGTCAGGGCTCTGCTTCCTGGACTCTTGACACGTTCCTATACACATGTTTGTAAGAACATTAAGTACTTCACTGAGATATTTTAAGAAAATAAATATTAGCATTTCGCCGCCATGAACGTATTGAAATGATTTTCTAGCTACAGCTTCATTTATCGATCCGCAACTTATGTTCCGCAATTGTCGTTCCATCCATCATTTATCATTATATATATATATATATATATATAAAAGAAATATTATAAATAATATGTAATTATATTTTAATACAATTTAAAAATTTCAGTTACATTTTCTTCCAAGGATTTTTGAGAGATTTTAATCAGTTTTGTTATAACAGTCGGTCATTAAAAGTCGCTTAAGCCGTATAGTTTTGTTGAAGTCTGTTTAAAAACAGATTCATGTGCACGGAAAAGAGAATATTTAAACTGTTTGTAAAACGAAAGAATCTTTATTGTTTAGGAAGGCAATAAATCAGGCATTCAGTACTATTTTAGTAACAGTCTATTTTTTAGGTCATTTTAAACCATTTTATTAAAAAAAGAGCTAATCTAAGATAATGTTGCATATTTCTTTATCTAATAAAATGTTAACTTAATTCCTATCCGTTAAAACGTTATTTAAAGATTTATCGAAATTAATATTTTGTTAAAACATGATGATTTTTAGTTTTAATTCTAATTACTGTTATGCCAAGTGTCAGAAACCGGTGAAAATTCGTATGAAATTACTTATATTGCAAGATGCATAATATAATTAACATAAATTTTCATTTTTATTTTTATTTATTTCTTTTACTTATATTTAAAGTAATATAAATATTCTTTTCTCAATATTTTGATTAATATTGGGTTGTAATAAACCTAATAAACCTCACATAATTTAAAACTTTTTTGGAAAAGTTTAACGCATAACTCTTGCCTTTGTTGAAGTAGTGAAAAGAAAAATTTAATTTAAAATTATTTTAATTAAAATTAATCAATAAAGATTGTTTCTTTTATAAAAAGAACTTAAGGTAGCAATCAAATGAAATTATGTACTTTAATACAAAAGTTTAAAATAACACCGCCATCATCAAATAGAAACGTAATAAAACAAATTTATCATCAAAGATGTAGTGCTTCCAGCACTGAGAAAAATGTTCAAACAATGATGTTTTGTAAATTAAGAACTTTACAAAGACGACGGAGTACTTTTAGAAAATATTTTTCTCTCTGACCTTCTGGAGGGTATTCAAGATATACAACTTCATATTAGAAAAACGCAACACTTTATCTCTCCAACTAGAACGTTGTTTAATTTTCCCCGAACTTTAGTCTCTTTTTAAAAGTGTTTTTTTGCATAACTTCGTATTACTATTGCCGAATTTCTGATGAATAATACATATCTTTTCAGTTCGGTTACTACTAAGTTACTGAAAGAAGTTGTACAGTAATATTTTCAATAAGCACTATCATCATGCACAAAATTACGATAAGTAGAAAGAGAACAAAACGATTTCGCAAAATTACTGCAGAAAGTGCTTTATTTAATCGTAAAATATAAAAATATTACAAATACACGGAAGGTTAATTACATCAGTCTGTTAAGTCTCACAACTGGATTGTTGCTGCTTCCCGGGAAATGAAGGTCGAAATTTTTTTATAAAGCTAATGTAATTAGACCTATGCTACACAATAATACGTAAGTTACATTTTAATTTTCTTCAATTTTCATATTAAATTATTACTTTCTTTTAACAACAGTTAGGTCGATAAGAAAAAACATGTACTAGTCCTGTAACATGTAATCCTTGAACATGTAGGAAAATTTAGAACGGTTAGAAGAGAGGAAATTCTGTAAAATAACTGTTACAAAAAGTGGAGCGATACTTTTGTTTTTATGAATAATAAAATAATTGAACCACGTGAACTGAGGAATTCCTCCTAATGCAGAAAAGAAATCAGCAGAATTGACAACTTGATGATCAGAACTGTAGCATATACTGATGGTCAGAAACGCATAAAGAATTCTCATGAGATTAAAATGCTAGAAATATTTTAATGAGAAAAATTGTAAGGAGTTTTGGGGTAACTATGAAAATTACCACAACTAAAAAAAATTACTAACAAGTTAAAAAAAATTTAATTTAAGTGTATGACCATTCTGGTATAATAAATAAATCCCTAGGAATTTGAAAGATTTTTGGATGGTCAGAGTCTAAAAATACTTTAAATTACGGTAACTTATTTTGTTAAACGGAATAAGTATACATGTATGCTTAAATTCTGTATAAAAGGTAGTGTAGATAAGTCTATTAAATCATTAAGTTTAATTTGAAACAGCTTTTTCAAAACCCACCGGATTGGTCTAGTGGTAAACTCGGTCGTCGTAAATCAGCTGATTTTGAAGTCAGGTTCAAATCCTCATAGCGGTAGTTGTTTTTATTCGGATTTGAATATCAAATCTTAGATACCGATATTCTTTACCTGTTGCGTTTCAATTAACCACATATATCAGGAATGGTCGGCCTGAGTTTGTACAAAACTACACACTTAACGGTACAGTTACATATTACTCTGATAAATCACTTATAACTTCAACTGTTGATGCGACTATAAATAAAAATATTTTTAAAAAGATTTTCAAACATGTAAAAAAAGTTTTTTTTTAATTTTTAAAAAATTCCGCCGATTTTTTAGAAATCGGCGGATTGAACAAATAATAAATAAATAAATAAATATTAAGGTGTATTAAGATTTTATAAATTTAAAATTAATTCACTCTTGTGGTTTAGAATAAATTTTATCATATTAAGAAGATTATACTTATTACTTTAATAATTGATATTTCTCAAGCTAACAGATAATTCGAAAAGATAAAAGCATTAGCTAGCAATTTAAATTCAATCAATTTGAATTATTTCAAATAGACGCGTAGGTTGTTTATCAGGATACTGACAAACTTTCTGATAATTGTATATGTAACTAAACGTAATTCATTCTTGATAATAAAAATATATATAAATTCAGTTACTAAAAAAGGTTCGCTATAAGTCACTAATTTTCTTGGGGGTAAAAAAAAATTTGTTTTTGGGAGTAAAAACATAATGATACGTGCGTAAATTAAAATTAGGGAGGTTGTACGTGTAAGTACAGTAGGCGATATTATATTCTTGTTTTAATTCTACTTGTGATATGAAGTGAAATTTGCAAATTTACTGTCTCTGATTCGGAAGTATTGATACACGAAGAAAAGCAATTGATACACGATGAGTAGCACTCGTATCACTCATATCACTCAGTGTCTTGACACTCATGTCAAGTCGCTTACAACTGGAATAGTTACAGACATTAACATACGTAAACAGCTTTTAAGTTTATTTGCATGGTTATCGGGAAGAAAATACGTAAATCAAGATAATAAACACTTGGGCTTCAGATAATTATAATCTAGATTTTACTGTAGAGATATTTACAGAATCCTTGTGAGTAAAATTCATTATTATGATTTTTTCAAATATGTATGTGTTGTTCATAACAAACGTTTTTACTTCCTTGTACGAAATAAAGGAAGCGTTGTGATTGCGAAAAATTCAGTTTTCATATTTCAACGGTTGACCATCCCGGAATCAATTTTGACTAGTTTCGGTGTGACGTCTGTACGTATCTCGCATAACTCAAAAACGATTAGACGTAAGATAATGAAATTTTTGATTTAGGACTGTTGTAACATCTAGTTGCGCACCTCCTCTTTTGATTGCAATCGACTGGACCAAAAGTGTCCATAAAAGCCCAAAATCCAAAAAATTTGGATTAATAAGCCATCATTGAGAGCTTTTCAACTAGATAAAACTTATTTTACTTATTTTCATTAGTTCCAGAGTTATAGCCAAATAAAATTTTAATTAATGAATATTTGGATCTTACAAAGGGAAGGCACATCGGATTGAATCCGGCTTCGTTTACGACTTTTGTTAATTTAAATATGAGTATATCGATTTATTAATAATTATTAACTTCTGATTGTAAAAAAAATTTACAATAAATAATAATTCAATAATAACAATGAAAAAATGAAGAAATATCAACAGTTATTAATGAAAAAACATGTTATGTACTTTTCATTTAAAAATAAAAATGTGTATATGTTATTTAATAAGGGTACAAAGAAGTCATGTAGTGACCACATAAAATTTAAAAAAAGGGACATATTTCTGACCAATCTAGGGTTGTCTCCAGCGCTTCGTGGGTAAAACGTTGGAAAATAATATAATCCAAATCAAAATTTTGTGACAATTATAAACTTTATTTCTTTTTTCTTCTTTCTTTTTTTTATCCCTCAATGAATCATGAGACCTTGCCGTTGGTGAGAGAGCTTGAGTGCTCAGTGATACAAAGTAGCTGGACCGAAGGTGCAACCATATCGAAGAGGTATCTGTTGAGAGCCAGACTAAGGAATGATTCCTGAAAGAGGACAGCAGCTCTTTCAGTAGTTGTTAAGGGCGTAGGTCAGGACGACTTAAACAGTCATATCAACATCACTCAGTCCTCCGAGTACTGCACAGTTGAAAGCAATGGAAAACTACAGCTGTTTTTTTCCATGTAAATGTAGCTCTCTGCATTTTCATGTAGCAATGATGGAGACGCACTATCCATTGTAAAATATTCCGAAGGTACACTAGTACCCCGTTCGGATCTCTGGGTGGGGACTACTAAGGAAAGGGTCACCAGAATAGTAAAAAATAACATTTACGAGTCGGGACGTGGAATCTTAGAAGTCTAAAAAAAGGTTGGTAGGTTAGAAAATTTAAAGAGGGAAATGGATAGGATAAATGTAGATGTAGTAGGAATTAGTAAGGTTCGGTGGGAAGAGGAAAACGACTTTTGGTCAGGTGATTTTAGAATAATTAACTCAGCTTCAAATAATAGGCAGGCAGAAGTAGGTTTCGTAATGAACAAGAAGATAGGGAAGAGAGTAGAGCATTTCAAAATGCATAGCTATAGAAACATTGTAATAAGGATAAAATCGAAACCTAAACCGACAACGATTTTTAACTTCTATCTGCCTATAAGCACCCATGATGATGATGAGGTAGAGTGTGTATACGAAGAAATTGACGAAGTATTTAAACACATAAAAGGAGATGAAAATTTAATAATAGTTGGAGATTGTAATGCAAGCACTGGAAAAGGCAAGGAAGGAAATATAGTGGGTGAATACGGGCTGGGCAAAAGGAATGAAAGAGGGGACCAACTTATAACACCCAGTTGCCAACTGTACTGTATTGTTGCCAACACCCAGTTTAAGAATCATAATAGAAGAATATACACATGAAAAAAGCCAGGCGATACTGCAAGGTATCAGATAAATTATATCATGGTTATGCAAAGCTTTAGAAATCAACTTGTTGACTGCAAAACTTACCCTGGAGCAGATATTTATAACAACCATAATTTAATGAAAATGAAATGTAGATTAGGGTTTAAAACCCTGAAGAAAAGGAGTCAGATAAATCCGTGGAATTTAGAGAAGCTTGATGAAGAGGAGGTAAAGAAGATTTTTGAGGAGGATATGGCAAGAGGTCTGAGTAAAAAAGATAAGGTAGAAAATGTAGAAGAAGAATGGGAGAATATTAAAAAGGAAATTCTTAAATGAGCAGAAGCGAACTTAGGTGGAACAAAGAGAACTAATAGAAAACCTTGGATTTCAGACGATTTATTGCAGATGATGAATGAACGTAGAAAGTGTAAAATGCTAGTGATGAAGAAAAAAAAGGAACTATAGAAAATTAAGAAATACTATAAGCAGGAAGTGCAAACTAGCGAAAGAAGAATAAGGATAAAGAAAAGTGTTCAGAAGTGGAAAGGGAAATGAACACTGGTAAAATAGACGGAGCATACAGGAAAGTTAAGGAAAATTTTGGGGCACATAAATTAAAATCTAATAATGTGTTAAACAAAGATGGTACACTGATTTATAATACTAAAGGCAAAGTCGATAGGTAGGAGGAATATATTGAAGAGTTATACGGAGGAAATGAATTAGAAAATGGTGTTGTTATAGAGGTAGAAGAGGATGCAGACGAGGATGAAAGTGAAGAAACAATACTGAGATGTGAATTCAAGAGAGCATTAAAAGATTTGAATGGCAGGAAGGCTCCTGGAATAGATGGAGCACCTGTAGAATTATTGTGCAGTGCAGGTGAGAAAGTGATTGATAGATTATACAAACTGGTGTGTAATATTTATGAAAAAGGAGAAGTTCCGTCAGATTTCAAAATGAGTGTTATAGTCATGATACCAAAGAAAGCAGGAGCAGATTAATGTGAAGAATACAGAGCAATTAGCTTAACTAGACATGCATAAAAAATCTTAACTAGAATTCTGTATAGAAGAATTGAGAGGAGAGTGGAAGAAGTGTTAGGAGAAGACCAATTTGGTTTCAGGGAAAAGTATAGGGACAAGGGAAGCAATTTTAGGCCTCAGAGTAATATTAGACGGAAGATTAAAGAAAAACAAACCAACATACTTGGCATTTATAGACCTAGAAAAGGCATTCGATAACGTAGACTGGAATAAAATGTTCAACATTTAAAAAAAAATTAGGTTTCAAATACAGAGATAGAAGAACGATTGCTAACATTTACAGGAACCAAACAGCAACAGTTATAATGGAAGAACATAAGAAAGAAGCCGTAATAAGAAAGGGAATCTGACAAGTATATTCCCTATCCCCATTTCTTTTAATCTTTACATAGAACTAGCAATTAATGATGTTAAAGAACTATTTAGAACCGGAGTAACAGTACAAGGTGAAAAGATAATGATGCTACGATTTGCTGATGATATAATAATTCTAGCTGAGAGTAAAAAGGATTTAGAAGAAAAATGAATGGCATGGATGAAGTCCTACGCAAGAACTACCGCATGAAAATAAACAAGAACAAAAAGAAAGTAATGAATTGTAGTAGAAATAAAGAAGATCGACCAATGAATGTGAAAATAGGAGGAGAAAAGATTATGGAGGTAGAAGAATTTTGTTATTTGGAAAGTAGAATTACTAAAGATGAACGAAGCAGGAGCGATATAAAATGCCGAATAGCACAGGCGAAACGAGCCTTCAGTCAGAAATATAAATTTTTTACATCAAAAATTAATTTAAATGTCAGGAAAAGATTTTTGAAAGTATATGTTTGGAGTGTCGCTTTATATGGAAGTGAAACTTGGACGATCGGAGTATCTGAGAAGAAAAGATTAGAAGCTTTTGAAATGTGGTGCTATAGGAGAATGTTAAAAATCAGATGGTTGGATAAAGGTGACAAATGAAGAGGTATTGCAGCAAATAGATGAAGAAAGAAGCATTTGGAAAAGTATAGTTAAAAGAAGGGTCAGACTTATAGGCCACATATTAAGGCATCCTAGAATAGTCGCTTTAATATTGGATGGAGAGGTAGAAGGAAAAAATTGTGTAGGCAGGCAACGTTTGGAATATGTAAAACAAATTGTTAGGGATGTGGGATGTAGGGGGTTTACCGAAATGAAACGACTAGCACTAGATAAGGAATCTTGGAGAGCTGCATCAAACCGGTCAAATGACTTAAGACAAAAAAAAAATCCTTTTTTGTATCACTTTGATGTTATTTCTTGTACCCCGACTCATTAAAATTTTCTTTATTAATTAATTAATTTCCATGCAATATATCTTATAATAATCCATCATTATGGAAGCATAGGTGTATTATTGCACAGACTTTGCTTGTTTATAAAAAATCATACGCAGTGAAATTATTGGCCTTTTGTCGTTACTGTAAATTATTTTAGGAAATAGATTCTCGTTTGTCTAGGGGACTGTCATAAATTAGACGTAGGAATCAGCTTTATAATATTTATTCAGTAATTTGAGTAATTTTAAGAAAATGCTATATATTATGAATTATGTCATTTCAAATTTTTGTTTTATTTGTGTAATTTTATTTTCACTCTTTCTCCATATTTTAAGATCCTTCTTATTTGCTGTTTGTTTTCATAAAGGCTGTTGTGAAGACTATTCCTTTACTTACTCACTTGAGAAATAAAGCTTTTATAAAATAATTCAAACGCGTAACTCAATAAATAAAACGGTGTTTATTTTATAATTTGCCATTTTGATGATAACGCAACGATTTTAGCCTGTATTTTCTTTCACCGATTTTAATTACACTTCACATTTTTAATCAATTTCTGAAATGAATCATTTACCACAAAAATTTATTTGAGCACACGAAAATGAATTTTCTTTTATTTTCAATCACTTTAATATTTTATTTCCGAAATATGAATCATGCCTTAGTAGATATTTTATATATTAAGTGACTGCAACATGATAGTTTAGGATTTCTATAAATACGCCTATCAAATAGCTTAATTGCAATAAAGATGGCAATCCGGTCATAAAAGGTTTTTTAATGAAACATAATATTTAGTATATACCCGACATAAAATGGTTAGTTTTTTATTGAAATATTAGTTTAATTACAGGTTCCCTAGTTATAGTAAAAAATTAATTGACATTAATTTTTTTTTTCTGAATTAATTTATTTACAATCTGCTTCCATATTGAATCTGTATGTCGTATGTGAGACTGTCACTTAAAGTAAGGTATATGAATATAAATACAAGAAAACAAGCAACTACGAAATAACTTGATAATATTTCATAGTGTTTGAGAACTGTAGCAGAGTTTAACACGTATAATAATGAATTGATAAAATCCCACACAGACGCTATTCACCATAGGATCCACCTTTCAAAACACGAGTTAATACTCTTCGCTACACCAGACTACACAAATATTAATCAAAATCTGACACGCAAATGTGATAATATAAAATGAAACATAAATTAAAAGTTAATCATAGATAAAAATCAGTTAAATATAGTTAAATGAAAAATTAATACATACCTTCACATCATTAATCAAGTCGGGTAAGTAAAAAAGGGTACGTAGAACAATAAATTAAATATTAACTTTAACATAACCATAGATAAAAAATAAACGCAAGCATTCATAAAAGTGATAACCGAAAATAAAGCAAAAACAATTATAAGAAATGTATCTCCAAAAGCCCCATCATCGTAACTGTCCATCAACCAGATCAAGGACATGGAGCCTTTTCATTCTCCTTATATCCTCAATGATGTTAAGTAAATTCAAAGCAAGATGATTAACATGTTCCTCCACACATATCTCGAAAGTAGATGTTCAATTTCTTCTCGAACGTATGGAATTTTTATGCAATCGTGGTAACGATTACATATGCAAGCCATGCCGCTTGTGTTATGATCCATAGTACTTTATTCTGGAACCGTTGAATGATATCCACATTACTGTTACTGGTTGTGCCCTGGACATCGATCCGGTAAGTCCATAACGGCTTCAATAAATCCTTGTGTTGCCAAACCGTGCTGGACAAAGCAAGTTGAGATCCCGTACCCAGTATCCACTACATTCTTCTTTAAACTTAATGTCAAGCAGTCTGTCTCCTTTTTTCTCTTATATTATCTCTCAAAGTTAAGTGGCGATCAAGGTATAAACTTCAGATGCCTTACCTTATTGGCATGAAGTATTCTGATACCGTTTAAATGAACTTCAGTACAGTCTTCTCTTCTCATCGTGAACGTTACGTGGCAGGACTTAGGACGGATTTATCTTTATTTTCCATTTACATAGCCAAACGCTGATGGCATCCAGTGTAGATTGTAATTTCTCCGAGGCTATATTCGGGCTGTCGTTAACCGCTAAGATTGTCGTGTCACCTAGATTTGATGCTGTAACACAGTCTTTATTAGTTAGGTTAGCAGTGTAGAACAGTAATTGAACCGGTTCCAGAACTGAGCCCTGCGGAATTCCAAAACTGAGCCCTGCGGAACACCTTAGTTGAAAAACATAGACATCTTTTGATTGTAGTTAACTCGTGAGAAGCGGCCATCCAGACAGCCGTGAAGGATTAAGAAGTAACCAAGTAAGCAAGATGTTAATTTGAAAAAAAGACCGTCAACCAAACTTTGTTAAATGCTTGTTGCACGTCCAAAAAGGCCGCCGAATAATATATTTTCTCATTTAGACATCTGACGATAACCGTAGTTAGTCTATGGGTTTGTCCCGCTGTCAAATGACCATCCTTAAAGCCGAATTGATGGTCAGGTATCATATCATCGCTTTCTAACACTAACCACATTATACACAACAACAGTTTCTCATAAATTTGAGATAAAATCGATAGTAGGTTTAAAGGCTTATAGGATTTCTTTACAAACCGCTGCAACCTTTATACTTTGCAAAGTGATCCTCTTAGCATAAGCACAAATTCCCGGAGTACTTCTATCTGTCTTCTGGAAGTCAGTGGTTTTGTGTCCTCCTCCATACTTCACAAAGCGGTTTTTTTCTCATGCAATTATTTCTAGTATGACCATACTGCTGACACCTCATACATTGTACTAATCCTGGAGCTTTGTTTGTTTGAGGTTTCAAATCTAACACAACAGTTAGCCACGTACTTTATTCCGAACAATTCTATTTATTATTCTTAGGTTTCAGGTTCACGAAAAATAAGGCTAACGGTTCTTTTGTTACTCAGTGGTCGACGTTTACGATACTCCAAATTTATGTCCCGACTTTCAATCTCCTCTTGAATAACAGCAAGTGAGATCGAATCTTGAAGATTATTTTTAACACTTTCCGAAACGTCCTCTCATCACGTCTTGAGAAAGAGTATCCTAATCATTTTCTGGACCCACTCGAATTATGTTCTTTTAGGTTTCAATACCGTTCTACAGCGTGGAAGTTGTTTATTATTTATTATTGGTACATTTTATTCTGTCTTGTTCACCGCCGATTCCAACTCATATATCTTAATAATATCCGAAATACCATATAACAGTACTGTAGGAGGTTTAATTTCCTTTTATTGAACAATATTGTTGACCTCCTCTATTGATAGATGGTCAAATCGATTTAAAAGAGGTATGCGCTTTCAGAAATTGTGTTAGTTACCATTAGCGTACGCAAAACCGGTACCCTTTTCCAGGGCAGGTTAACAGTAATGGAGTCTGTAATATCAGAATTACTATCACTCCCGCAGGAAGCACTCATATTTTCTATAATCCCATTTCTTATCAACTTCCTTTGCGATGATCTCCGTGGATATGTTTTGGAACATTTTAGTGGTCCACGCTTTCTGTTTACCTGCGAGCTGTTAATATTTACCGCTTCACAGTTGCTGTTTCCTGATTGGTTGCAATTTGGGACAGTCTGAAGCTGGTCTTTAGCTACGCTTCGATTGCTAGGTTATATAGTCTAGCGTAGGCCTTACAATTATCTTCATAAAAAAAAAATTAAAGAAAATAATTCTCACTTATTAAATGATACAATCTCTAACTTAAAATCTTATTTGAAGTACGTACCCTGCTATAATTCACAAAATTCAAAAAATAACACAAGCACTTACACATCACCTTCCTCCTACAACAATAGCTGATATAGTATTTTTTAGACAAAATATTTATATTCTAGAGCACAATAATATTAAACGTTATAATGTCTCGTTGTTGACAATTTTTATTTCAATTTTATTTAATCTTAATGAAAGAAATAAAACACTCTAATTTTTTACAAAGCCGACTTCCGTGGCGGAATGCTACCGTCTGGACCTTTTATCCGGAGGTCCCGGGTTCTAATCCCGGTCAGGAATGGCATTTTTCATAAAAATTATACAAATATAGGCTATGTTTGCAAAATGTTTATAAAGTCGGCCCTTCAACTTCCCCTGAAGACTAATAATAGATTTTTTCATATACACGAGTCTGAACAACCTTTCATCAAAACCAGTTTATCCAGTCAAAGGTTATTAAGCTTCAACACAAGCTTAATAAGATTACACGCATACATACGTACATACTAACATTATCTTTCACTTTGTTTTTTTGGGTTTCTTGTGTTATGAAACACCGATAATGCAAAAGAAATTCATACCCTATTTTTTTACTCATTACCACACTTCCTTCTCTCAGCACCTTCTCGAATAGTACTCAGCACTCAATAGTTGACTGTATTTTTTTTACAAATAATTACAATAATTGTGTCTTTTGAGTCCAAAAACACCGTACACCTGTTTATCTGATAACGCTAAATTTTCCTGGCGTGCGAACTTTGGTATTTTCATTCCATGATCTAACATTTGGATTCTGGTTCAAAATGATGAACAAAGATTCATTATAAGTTACTATACGATTTACAAAAGCTTTGCCTTCACTTAAAAACAGTCGTTTAAGTTCCGTACAAATGTGAATTCGGATGTCTTTTTGATTTAATTTCAATTTTCCCGGAACCCACCTCGAACACATTTTGCGATATTGAGTATGTCATGGAAAGCGAAAAGGACAGTACTCGCATTACGAATTTCACCAATTTCTCAAATTAGTATTCGTCTGTTCTTGTGAATAAAGATCATTAATTCGATTTTCAGTCAGTCGAAACATCCACCGGTCTTCCGCTGTGATGAATATTGTTCTTCTTGATTTAAACTATTCAATTCACTTTTAAAAATGTCCACGGTTAATCCTAATTTTACCATACTGTTGTAAGATGCGCTAGTGAATTTCAACCGGTTTTACACCTTAAGAAAAGAAAAATCGTATCATATAATAAATAAATAAAAATATTGTTAAAATAATAATCTATTTTTTCTGCGGTACACATTTCAAGAGGAGCCGATATTTTCAAATAAACAAAAAAATTAAAAATATATAGCTGATATTTTCTTTATGAGGGGTGCCAATTTGAACGTCAGACAGTTTCAGTTAATTCTATTACATGGTTTTTTCGCTGATGGGATTTGTTTCTTTAATTATTGAATAACCCTAAATAAAATCTATAACTTACCAATTTATTTATTTACGAGAATAAATATATTATTTTTCTACTTTCGAATTACTGGTTTCTTTTTTCTTAGATGTTTTACCTATGTTTTATAATTTATGTTATACATACCATTATTCTGCTATTCGTATTTTTTTCTGATTTTGGATGTGCTTTGGTGTATAATTCTTTTGCAAAATTGTATTTGTTTTAGGTTTTTAAAGGCTGTACATGCTATATATTTATTTTCAAATCGTAATTATTAACATATAAATATGATTTGTTGTTTAATTAGGGTTTAACAATATTTTTTGATTATGTAATAATTTTATCAGATGTCAAAATATTTTTACGATGTTTAATTAATTTTAATTTTGCGATTATCTGAGTCTATTTTTAGTGATTATTACATATGTGTACAATCAATATAAAAAAATATTTTATTTGTAGTTGATAATATTTTCTAATTCCAAAATGCTTCGCATTGAAGTGATCATAATATTTAAAAAACCAAGAGTAAGTCATTTAAGCTGTAATAAGTCGACAGGATGTTTAAATCTATAGCTTGAATAATTGCGATATAATTCCCACAAAATAATTATTTGTTACTTTCCGGGTTTTGACGTGTTGAATTCCTACAGATAACGTTCAGTTGTTACAATATTTAATATTAATGTAAAAAACAAAATAAAGTCACTGCTTGTAATTTTCAAAAGTTTTATTATTATACTCCAATACACTTCAGCTTATTTGAGTCAATTATTAGCCAATTTTCTTAAACTATTATTCAACCAACTATAAAATTAATTATAATATATTACAACTAACGAAAGAAAATCAAATAAAGCGTTAAAAATAATTTTAATTGTAATTTTTATAATAAAACAATGTCTATGAAAACATAAGTGGCGAGTAAAATGGTATAAAATTCTACGTAGCAATAACAAATAAAAACTTTACAAAACTCTTTCAGAAACATTTAAAATCGTGTAAATGCAATAAAAATAAATGTTATCAACCTGATCATATAACGGAAAAAATAATCGGTTTACTAAATGTCAGTCTTAAGAATCAACAATGACAAATTTAATTCCTGTTTATTCCATACTTTATATTTAAATTTACTCCATACTAAAAATAGCAATGAAGATACAGTTAATATCCAAGTAAACCTTCAATACAATGACCGGCTGTAGGAAATAATAAATTTAGTTTATTAAAAAATCATAATTTAAATTTAAAAATACGTTTAAATATTTAAAATAATTATTATTTTACATAATATTACAATAGGTTGTAATAAGATCACAGAAAATACTTTTAATTCAATAATTGAGCTAATCAAGATCTTTAATTTTAAAGTTTTAGTTAGTCTACCAGACGGTCTTTTTAATTAGTCTACCGGAAAAAGAAAATACTAAATAAATAAATTTGAAGAAGCAGAGATCTCTGCGAAAGTTTTCAAAGGAGCAATATGAAAATCACTAAGCGCAATAATATTTTATTAACTTTAACGAAATATTCTCCAGCTAGTATCCAATTTCACATACTACATATTATTTAATCCAACATTTACATAAACTTTTGAATGCTCATGCATAATGTTTCAATCGCCAGGTTTTGAAAGAATATCCTCAACTTATTTTTTTTATGTTCAGTAGGTATATTCCTTGTTCTTCGTATGTTTATATCCAGAAAAAAATGGTTACTTTTCTTTTCCTCTAAAAAAATATCAAATCTGCTTTGTAGATTGTCCATTTTCATTTTTCCGGTTTCATGGAGCTATATTTTACTCCTAATACTTTCTTGAAATTGTACGTGTAAATTGGTTCTTAGTTCATATATCTAGGTCGGTAATTATATCACTACAATACTCAAATTGTAATGAGTTATTTTATAAAACAATTATTTGCTTGAATTATGTTTACGTTTTTATTTTTAAAAACGTGCGTAAAAAATAGTAAGATTTTTAAAAACGAATTTATGAATCGGTTCACGTTGATGTTATTTCAAGCAGTTATAATTTTATCCATAAATGTTTAACAAAATATGCAAAATAGGAAATTTGTTAATATACAAGACAAGATATTTTTAATTATATAAACTGTGTAACATAGAAGTTTATAAGCTGCAGAATTATTTGTATATAGAATAATTTATCAGAATATATCCACTGTAAAAGATTCCTGCCAGAAAATGTTTGACGAATTGAAGTGCATCAAACGGTGAGTAACATTTAAGTATTGTATAATTTTAAACACATCTGTTTAATTTTAAAAGAAAATAGTATTTATTTATATGCATACAGAAATAGAAAGGTTATATCTACATAACCGACTCTTAGCATACACATTACAAATTGTTCGTTAGTATACGTATTTTTAAACTTCCTAATATATTACTGTAGAAAATATATGAATTGAGAAAATGTTGTAAGGTCGCTTTTAAAAGAAAGAATAACTTGAGTGGAAGCTAGAAGGCCTACTTGAAAGAACAATAGAAGTTTTTTTAACTCACGTTTAACAGAAAACTGTTATGTTGTAACCTTTTCCTACATCAAAACCCTTATAAAATATCAACACAGAGGATTTAGACGCTTTTTAAATTAATTAAAGCAAGCCTGTCATTATAGAAAAAGTGTCTCAAATACAATCGTTAGGGTGCGTTTTCCGAAACCTTCTTCTTTTATTAAGCACAAGACTGTCTCAAAATATGGGCTAACCCGTCAATTGCTGATACGCTAACCAAGACGACAATGGAATTCATAATAGCAGCATCACCTCAGAACTTTATTTTCTATCTGACCGTGTCGTCAACATCAGCATGCAATCATTAGCTATCGAAAGCATACTTTATTACATATCCTTAAAAGTAATCTAATTTATAATCAAAATACAACTTACCTTATCTACTTGCGTAATTCACGCAATACTTTACCAAAATATTTTATAGAAAACTAGGTGCTTTAAGACAGGAATTGATTTTACATAGGTTTAAAGTGAAACTAAAACGTGATAATGAATGATAAAATGATAATAATTTGACAGTATATTTTATTTTTTGAATATTTAAAAAAAATTGTTTAAAAATTCAGATGAGTGAATTAAGCGATGGCGTGAATTACCTGAGTAATTACGATATGTTATATTAGAAATATTTGCTTAAATGCTGTTAGATAAGTCAGTAAAAGCGAATAAATTAACTGCCAATCGCAAAATTGTTCGACGGTTTATGTTTGTTCTTACTTAACAGGAAAAAATAAAAACTGCAATTATATTGATTGTAATTACCAAAAACACTGTATTTTAATCAGCTAAATAGGAATACTTTTCTACTGTTAAATCTCTTTGGGCAATTATTTTACCGATTTGAGGGCAATATTTCATCTTTTCTACGCTAGACTAGCTATTTACCCAAAAAATGTGTAATAAAAAATCAACTAGTAGTAAGTTACCTGTTTTATACATTTTAATCTATGATTTACACATTTTATCATCCACACATTCTTCCTTGGTGTCTAGTTAATATTTGATTTTCCGTTGTTTCTTATATTGCCATCAACCTACTTCATCCCTTTACAGGTTTATCAACAATTTTTTTAGAATCTTAATCACCTCCCCAAATTTTCAATACCCATCTGAAACACCACATGGCAAGAGCCTTTTTTCTTTCTTTCTAATTTCATGTTGTTCAAGCCTCGTGACTAAAATTTACCACACTCTAAAATAATAATTTTAAGAATTTTTTGTAATTTCTAAATGCATATTTTTAATAACAAACGTAATTTATTAAACACATTAACCAAAGCTGTTTGAAACTCTTCAAATCTTATATCAAGCTAGAGTATTTAAAAACATCTATAAAAAACAGTTTGTAATGTAGTTATGTAACATATTATGCAAGATAAATAGGTTTAAAATTAATGAAATATCTAACATACCTAACATCTGTAATCAAAAATAAAATAAATATAAACTGAAAGACAACATAAAAAATAATCAAATTCACGCAAATCAGTAATTAAAGTTTAACTTCAATTGAATTACTGTACAATTCTTTACAAAAAAATCACAAATTTTTTTTTTAAAAAGTAAAATAGAAATACCACATCAAATAAAATAAAATTAGCAAATATGATTTAAGTATTTATTTCACAACATTAACCAGTATTGAATTTCCATGAATTATGTATTAATCTCATAACCTATGTCTTAAAAATTACAGTGCGTATGATCTACGTGCCATTTGAAAAATAAAATTGAAAAACGATTTATTAACCTTTAATTCCCGTTGAAGTATTGGTACTGAACAGAAAATTTTCGCCCAGCGGGAGGGATCTCTTTGCAGCCTTTTAAAACCACTGCAGTTGTTCTTCATCGGTTTCACTTTATTTTATTTTATATGATTGGAAAAAAGCTTAATTATTAAAAAAGAAAAAACGTTTTTTTTAATTTTATGTTAAGGTTACTTGTTAAGAAATTAATTTGTCTCTGGAAAATAAATTATTGCCGTGTAAGGTCTTCTTGAAATCGATATACGGAAACAAATATACTGGAAAATACGGTGCGCTAGTGTCGAGAACAACTTGTAATAGTGACTATTTGAGGTCATCCAACGATTTTAAAACAAAGGAGTGCCATAGTTCATTAGGAAAAATGAAGTTGACGAGTATCTTGAGATGCCATGTGTTCGTGAGATTCACAAAGCCAGTAAGGACTGCACCTAGACGAGAAACATATTTAAATCATCTAACAATAAATTTAGTAGACAATCGTAGGGACGTTATACGATTAAAGACCGATATACTATACCTCGGTGATCTTTGAAAGTTAAGTATATAATCCGTGGGGTGGAACAGTTGTGTCTAC
This sequence comes from Lycorma delicatula, assembly GCF_047948215.1. Classification (NCBI taxonomy): domain Eukaryota; kingdom Metazoa; phylum Arthropoda; class Insecta; order Hemiptera; family Fulgoridae; genus Lycorma; species Lycorma delicatula. Next base: position 260,251,767 of record NC_134455.1, on the reverse strand, counting down.
TCTTCTTGATAAGACTAGTATCTACACTGATCTGTAGTGACTACACGATAAGGCTCTTGTTACTGCCAGTCACGTTGCATTCCTGTGGAAATGGGTAAGGTAAGACTTCTACAGTCATTTAAAGTTGTGTTGAATGAAAATTGAGGAGAATTATATTCCTGTTCAATCGTACCAGCTAGTTCCATCGATTATTGAACTTCTTGACGCTGGCCGTTAATTTTGATTTTATTATTATATTTATTTCTGTGATTTTATCGTGTTTACTTCTTTGATTGTTTGTGAATTCATATTTTCATATTTAATAAATTATTGTTTTTATTTATTTTTATCCGTTGTTTTTTTATCTAATTTTGTAATTTATTTTGATTCTGTTATCTACCTTGTTTTAGTACACTCACATCGTGTTTTCTTGAGAAGTCTCGCATTTATTAATGTTGTATTTGACGAGAACTATCATTGGATGGTCTTCAGACTATTCAGTGATAGTCTGTACTTAATGAAACAATTCACTTGTGGTTTCTAAGTTTGTAGGAAACCGATTGTAAATAATGCACAATAAAAAGAATACATGTGCATTTAATATTTGTGAATCTGTCGTCAGCTATGGAATAAAGAAAATAAATAACTTTCTTCTTCCTCTACTTTTACCATAAATCCGCCGCTACTAGTTCCACTAATAATAATAACTATCTTTCAATAGAAGTAATCAATTTTGTAAAAGTTTAAACAAAATATGTTAAATATAATGGTAATATCTCTACAATGAATGGATACTAAAATTAAAAAAAACATAACCGATTGTTGAAAGCAGAAAATTGCCTTCCATCTTTATTGAATTGAGTCAACATAAATAGAAGTTTTATTAGCTTTAATGTTTGGAAGTTAAGAAAAAAGAAAGTAAAAAGGAAATCGTGTAATTTATAATGACAGGATTGACTGCAATGGAAATGGATGTATCGAAGTTTCAAGAATATTGAATAGAGTTTTGAAAGGTTAAATTAAATTTACAAATCAATGCGTACTTGATGTCATTCGTAGGACGAGACGCAAAGTTTGATCCTTACTTAAGATAAACAGTCTGTGAAGTCCTTTGAAGTTACGACGTCCCAATCACACATACTTTACCTGCATACAAATTTTCAAATATATATATATTTTAAATTCATTAAACAACAGTTACCGTGAAAATCCTGGAACAACTTTTTTTTTGTTTTAAATTTAATTTATAATGAAGTTGTGCTTCATATTCAGGTAAAAATTCAAAATCTGCTATTATAACACGGCTTACATTTTTTTAATGCGTATTATAGTACAGTTGATGAAAATCAAATAAGTATAATTTTCAAATAAATGCACAAATTTAATTCGGCATAAAAATTAATTGTAATTCATCATATTAAGGAATATCTTTTGTTAAAATACGGGGTGCAGTTTAACATATTGACAAAACACTTATTATTAAACATAATTGACCAAATGCAGATCATATTTCGACAATTTATTTTATAAAATTATTTTCGATAAAAAATATTTTTCAATCATCTTAAAAAGTCATTTTCAAGTATTTTTAAAAAACTGACAAATATTTTGATTTGTCTTACTCCTAATTTTTTTCACACAGAGTTGTTTTATACTTCATGTGAATTAACTTAAACTATTACCACTTAAATATTAAAATTTAAATAGGCATATTTACGGTTTAACTGAATATCAGAATTTGAACATTTACCAATCAAAACGTAGAGGAAATTTAAAGAATATCTATACCACTAGTTTATTTCAGAGTATCCTGTGAACCAAGAAACGTTTTATTATTAATTAATAAAATAAAAATTACCTATTGGAAATAGTTTCATGCGGAAACAATAATTTATTTTGAAATCTGAATAAAATAATGAACTAGACTTTTTATGTACTTTTATTTATTCTAGTGTAGTCTTGTGGCTGGATTTTTCACACATTCCCATAAAACCACTGTAATAGTACAATCCTATGGTAGTAAACTTTTAATGTCGCATTTTTATTTAAATAAATGGAATAAAACGCTATTAAATTTGAACAGGTTCATGGCTAAATAAAAGAGCACAATATAATCTTATTTAACATTCTTGTCTGATAATTTAATTGATGTTTTATTCAGCAGCGGTAGGTAATATTGTGGTATTCTTTAAGTAACCTCTTTATAAATAATGAACTGTTAATACTCAAATTAAAATAAATAAAATTCTAACGAAAACACTCAAATAAATTATCTAAATAGTATGAACATGTTGTAAATTAGTAAATAGTTTATTATGTTGTAAATGATTGTGTTTTCAACTGTTAGAAAACTAATTATTAGAAAATATATGAAATGATTACGATGAAATCCGTTATTTGAAATTATTCATTCAATTAATCTCAGATACCACGAAAAAACTATAATAACGAAAATATACTAGAAAATATACCCTGCATCATTGATTAAACAAAAGCGAATTTTTTCACGGATGTTATTCTTTTTGACAAGTAAAAAGTAGAACTAATATTTCATCGAAAAGAAATAATTTTTTTTTAAATAATCGAATGATCTTTCTGGTGTAATATAACTTACGACGCACTATTAATATTTTTTTTTGAGCGAATTCCCGTCCCATAAGCCTATATCACTCATCTCAACTGTTGAGAGGCTTCCATATACACTATATTGAAGTAATAGAGGTAAATGATGTAAAACAGGACCCTAATGAGATATATATATATATACAGGAAATATATATCACAGGTTGTAAGGGATCTCTAGAGGAAAAATATAAAAAAAAGAACTTAAACTATCTGTACGTACATTACCGGGTTGCATAACGTCTGTTTTAGATTGTGTGTACACTACACATAACATAAAACACGCACATACAAGTACTCATTTGTATTCAATGGATGTAGTATGCAATTTATGTAGACTATATATTTTATGCTCATTTTATTGAAAATAAAAAACATTGTTACAACAATTTGATAGTGGATAATTATATTAGGACTTTGAATGAAATAATTTCATAATTTGTTTTGAATACCAGGTAAAAGTTACAAAATTCAACTTTTCGCCTGCGTTCACTGTAATTACATACGAAAAGTCTACTGGAAAGTTGATATTTCGTTTTAAACTTGGAATTATACAATTAAATAAAAATAACAATTTCATTTCATTGTAATTACGTTTTACTTCTAATTATATTTGGTATAATTATTTTGGGTTAAAAAAAGACATAGTCCTCTTTTTTTATACTGAATAATAATTTTTGCATGTGCGATTATAAACCTCAATCTATTTTGACGAATAATATACATTAATTTATAAGTTGCTTTAAAATATTTTCTTACACGGAAAATATTTATTAAAATATTTTTACTAAGTTTTCTTTTACAATAACTTAATTACTTTTGTGAAACATTTTTTTTTTTTGTAAAGATAAATGTATGAAATCTAGGTACTACACTTCAGTTGGAACCAAAGAATAAGCTACCCGAAATCTTATGAGATAATATTGATAAACGAAAGTCGTACCTACGATTCCAAGGAAATTAATTTAATAAATGTGAAATTAATTTATATTTAAGAATTACTCTCAATAGTGAAATTATGAATATTTACAATATTTTTCAAATTTTGTTTTTGATGAAGAATTTAGAACTTTTTTTCCTTTGAGGAATATGATTTCAAGGATAATTAAGTAGGAAAAATTTCATTAAATCTACGGTTGCGTCCTGAAGTCATACTTAGGTGAAGAAATTATTTGTTAAATTATTCAGTAATTATCTGAAAGTAAAGAACTTATTAATTGCAAATTACTAATTTTGTTTTTATTTATTAAGTATTCTTATTTAAAGAACTATTAGTATCATTTTACATGAAAATAAAAATTAGTTTATTGTATACATTAAATTCTCTCTTAACTTCATATAACAAAAGAAACTGTTTACTTGATGCAATAAAAGCGAAGGCAGGTAAATTAAACTTTCATGAAATTACAATTATGTACAAAGCATTCTCAAGAAAATGGTAATTAGTCGATACATCTTTTCACAAGCCTTTTAATACACGCTTTCCTAATTATTTCATAACTTTAAACATTTTAAAAAATAAATCGCAAACTGATTTACCCCCTTCTTGCCGACTTAAAATAGATTATAAATATAATTATAAATGATAAATTATATTATTGTAGTGCGGAATCACCAAGAAGAGGTTTAAAATATATTTTTAACTATAGGAAAAACATGCAATGTAGATTATTTTAGATGGTTTATAAAATATGAAAACACAGAATTTTAAATGAACAGTTTCAAAAACATCAAATATGTAATGATAATTTGATACGAACATTCATACAGGTATAATATAACAACGTAAATTTACGACACATATGAGTTTAAACCGAGACTCACATGTAAAGAGTGATGCTGGTAAGAGCTGAAAACGCAGAATGACGTTGTGCTGATTATACGAACACGCGCTCGACTGGCATCAGGCATCCCGATGCCTAGCGTCTGCGTGCGACGCCCACAGGTGGCTCTCCCCTCTTACATCCAGCAGCCGCCGCTATCAGAGTCCAGCCTCAGCGTTTCTAACACATACCCTTCAATCAATACACGTATACTTTTCGCTAAGTACTTCATAATTTTTTAATACGACCTGCTGTGAAAGCGGTAAGTCGGTTACAATGTAGGCCCAATTCAACGAAAATATGGTGTTACAAACAAATCAAAGGTACTCGTGTATGCAATAGACCTATTAAAAAAAATGTAATGACTGAAAGATTATGTAATAAAGGAATCGGGTGATAATTCATCGAGTATGGATTTTAAATTATATAGAGCTAAATATACATTTAGCACTGAAATAGCTCCCTGGAAACGGTCCATGGAAAATCCCTTACTGCAGTCGATTCGATTTTCCTTTGACTTTTCCTTCTTCATCTCTTTTTACTTTGAATTTTCTTATAACCATCAAAAAATTTACTAATGATTTTATTTTTAGTTTATGGAAATCAGTGCGGTTATTTATTCTTTAAATAATGTCATAAAATAGCTCACATCATGAAGAAAATGTTTCTTTAATACCGCAGTCGATGAATTTTAATTTAAAAATGCTGATTTTCATAATTTTCTTCGAGTCAGACTTTGAATAAACAGAAGTTAGTTTTTTAATATGTTTTAATCGTAAGGCAAAATCTATAAGGTAATTGGTCTTAAATCCTCTAAATACAGAAAAATACCACTGTAAATAGTATTTTACTGATTACCTTCATCGGGCGAATTCACTCAATAGGGCAGTTACAGCGCAAAAATTAATAATAGTTTTTATTTCATAATAACGTTTAATTGTTATTTGTTCAATTACTTAGTAGCAATAAATTTATATTTGTGAAAAATACAAATTTTTAAAACACAATAATTTTCTTTATACGTGCCAAATTCACGGTTTGTTCGGTAGATTTTAAATCTCTAGTAAATCGTCCTCTTAAAATAATTAAATAACACGTAGATAAACAGACGTAATGTAACTATAAGGTTTCCAAAAAATAAAACCAAATAACAGTTTAAAAATAACAGTATGCACTCTGGTATAATTAGTTAAATTTGAATACTCCATCACGAAATTTCTTAAAATGACATCAAAAATAAAAGAAAGGGGGGGGGGGGAAATTAATAATATTTAGCGGTTAAAATAATAAAATCATTGCGAAAATATATTGAAGTTAAGATATGTCGCGTTCATTGAACAATAAATTCGCTAGAAAGACAAGTTAATTAAAAGACGAATTCATAAACAGTGCTTGGATATTACTTTTTACATATACCTTTTGATATTAGTCAAAGTAGCCGGGTTAAATTGAAAATTACATAAAGTTTACTAATGTCGAAAATAAAATAATTACTTTTCAGAGAATCTTTAATTATTCTTTTTATAACTGAGTTTAGTTTGGTTGGATTATTTTCAGCTATATTCATATTTCAACTCTTAATAACGTTTACATTAAAATATACAAGCTATTGTATATTATTAACTTGATTTTGCTCACTGTACTTTATTGATATTTTAGTTCAGTTAAAGATATTGCAATTATAACAAGCATTTAGTTCTCATTTGTCCTTAAGAAGCATGAAAAAATTATCATTTTAAGAGGGCTAGTTTTATAAAGGTTGAAGTTTAATTATATTATCGTTATTAAAACGAAAAGGAGACCAAGAATTTAAAGTGGCCGATTGAGATATAAATGAAAGGAAAAAGTGCGTTATTTATTCTCTGTTATTGAAAGGCTATTTATATAGTAAAACCAAGTAATACATTGTCTAGCTAAATGAACAGAATACTTTTGCAATCATTATCAAAATGTAACTAAAAAAATTTAACAGTGCTGTTTTACCATTCGAAAAGAAGTCCCTTCTTACCATGTGTAAGAAGTACATTTTACAGTATCAATAATTAATAAACAAAAATTACTTTTATTTGGAGTGAAAAATTTCAAAATAAAAACAACTTCATGTAATAAAGCTCATACAAGAAAGACAAAAACTGAACATAACTCCATTAAAGACATTTCCTACTAATAATAACCTAAAAACAAAGATGGGAAGAATATAACAATATGTTTTCAACAATATTTATGTGTGTTTAACTGTACCACAAATATTTTAAATGTTTCAAATGGAAATTGAATACTATATATATAATGGAAATGACAACGTATTTCCAAATAATTTCATAAGCCTAAATGACTTGCAAATCATATTGAATTTAATGCATGCAACGAATAAAATAATTGAATAATTAGTATCGTTTACATTATGCTCTAAAAACTGACCAAAATTCAACCGCATTATTATTTCTTTGGTTGATTAATAAGAGAAATATGGAAACTACAAAACAAAATCTAAATGATAAATAATTCAATTATGACTGCAAATAAGTCCTTTCTATATTTTCATTGACCTAGCCTATATTATAAATGAGTCTGTGAGCTTTGTTAGAAATTCGACAGCTCTTAACATACAGTTGCCACAAAAACCACAAAAAAATTATTTGCAAAGCTTAAAAAAATAACTTTTATTTGTTGCTGAAATATATAGATAACACAATTGTAATTAGAAATTCAAAAATTATTTTTGGATAACCTATAAAAGAAATTAATTATGTAAAATAACCTAAATACTAGTATTTGTATTTAAACACATGATTAATTAAAGAAATATTACTCAAAGGTTTATCGACAGCTATTATTACATAATTTTATACATTCTAATTCATCAGAAAAATTCTAAAAAAGAGTATATTTTTGTGAATGAAATATGAATAAAAATCCTGATTGTTTAAATTTGGAGTTAAAAAATCGGTTAAATAAATAGTTAATTATTTAAAATTAACAGTCTTCAAAATACAAAAAGAAGGAATCAAAAGATCTGTTACAAAGAAGCTAATGCACACTCTTGTATATCAAACGCGGAAAGTAGGCAGGATACATAAAAAATAAAAATAAAAAATTAAGAACTTAATTTGTTATTATAAATTTACATATTTATTTATAAAAGTAAGATTATTTAATTGAACACATTTATTACAAATATGTGATGAGTTTTCTCATATAGTAAATGAAAAATTCAGTTTGAATGCACACCTAGATCTAAGAAGTGCTTTTACAATGAGTTAAAGTGCTTTTTTTGATGAGTTAGAAGAGAAGAAAGAGTGCCAAACCATGCGAGGAACCACAAACCAGTTAATCGAGATGTCAGAGTACAAACTTCTGCACCTATGTGTTAAGTATTTTTTTCTGAGTGTGGCTGAAGGAATGAAAGCGATGGATAATAAAAAATGCTTACTATTTTGTATACCATTAGTATAGTTATTTCAACTGAATCTTCACCTAATGGTCTTGTTTATTTTAATAAAGAAAATATTTAACATTATCTACCAAGAGGATCTGTCAGATGGATCATTAAACAAATATTTATTTAACCAAAATACACTCCAATACTCATTACTCTAAATATTCTATCCTTGCAATAATACCTTAAATATCCTTATTTGTTATCACTACATTTTTAATTCTTCAGTGAAATTCTGCTATACAAACACTCTATAGCTGTTAAAAAATATAAATTTTCATGGTACAGGGGTACAATAATTATTTACTTAGTTTAAATTCACATTATTAAAAAAACTACACTGACATTACCTTTTCTTACATCATTAGTCTATGTATCTCATAAGTATATTAATTTTGATTAAAATTAGTGAATGATTGTTAATAATGATTAAAAATAAAAATAATTAAATACGAGATAATTAAAATATATAAAAGACAAAGAACATTTTAATTTATTCCTTAAATACCTGCAGATCAACTGTTGGAATTCTCTATTTTAATTCTGAATCATAGAAAACATAGGGATTCAAAAAAAAATACTGGGGTTTTATCTAAGTCATATAAAATCTCTTAACTTTGACTTACCATAACCAATTACAAATAAAATGAAGCAGAAACTCTCAATTTTTTTTTTAAAGTGTTCAATATGAGCAACCTAAGATATGAGAGTTAATTTCATACTCAGATCAAACTTACAGACTACCATGTCTGGAGTAATGGAAGCAACAGTTACTTCAAACCTGTACCTCAAATCAGGTAGATAAGATTGGTAATGAAGGCTCTAACACAAGATACTTTATAAAATTCCAAAGGAAAATATCATATGGGATGAATCGAGTGACCATGGAGTCATCTACAAACAAGCTCGGTAATCAGGTCCATGCAGTTCGACCCAACAATTGGAAAAACATCATTCAACCATCTTGTTGCTAAGTAAAATTCTCTGGTCCATCTTGCAGTACAGGAAAGAAACTTGTCACACAGCATATCCAAATAAGCAACTCCTGTTACCCTTGCTTTAGCAAAAAAGAAGAACCATATACTTGCTGTTTGGATATCCCATAGAAAATAAATAATTTTGGAGAGTATCTTTCTCATTGAGGGTTCACGGGTTTTTTCTGGCTCCCAGATATGTTCACTATGTGAGTTACACTTTCCACAAATAGGACATCTTGACTCATCACTAATCACAATATTATCAAGAAAGTCGGCATCTTCAAACTGCAATATTTATTTCTATTGTAAATTCAGCAAACAAAGTAATCAATAGGCTTCAAATGCTTTAACAGCAATAAAGGTATGGGCACATATATAACTATTTTCTTAAAACTTTTCATACTGTCATCACCAACATTGTTAATCATCGCAAACTAGCAATGTTTGCCAGTCCTAGCTACTACATAGTCCTAAAAAATCTATTAGACTTTAAGAGATGCATCTGAAACAGCAAATGTCAACTTCACCTTTATTTGTGGTAGCATGGGTGGGCTAGGTGACACACTGTTTTCATAGAAGAGGATATGGCAACCAAGGCATCACCAGTATAAATGATAACCCTTCCACCAAATGCCAACAGCCTCTGAGGATGGTGGATGATATAGAAGGCAGGGCACTTTATTGTCCTGGCAGTGAGAAATTACTCCCAAAGGCAGAAAAACCATATGGTCAATGGCATTAAGATGCAGAAGGCAACAGGAAACCACTACATTAAAGTTCCATGGTGAGTCCTTAGTAGTTCATTGCATGGCATGGTTCTCATTGTAAAAATATCCAGAAGTAGAGCCCTCCTCAATCGGATCTTGGAGAGCAGGATACAGTAAGGTTTCATGCATGTAAGGGGAGTTAAGGAAAACCCATCGGGTTGGTCTAGTGGTTAACGCGTCTTCCCAAATCAGCTGATTTGGAAAGTTGAGAGTTACAGCGTTCAAGTCCTAGTAAAGCCAGTTATTTTTACACGGATTTGAATATTAGATCATGGATACCGGTGTTCTTTGGTGGTTGGATTTCAATTAACCACACATCTCAGTAATGGTCGAACTGAGAATGTACAAGACTACACTTCATTTACACTCATACATATCATCCTCATTCATCCTCTGAAGAATTATCTAAACGGTAGTTACCGGAGGCTAAACAGGAAAAAAAAGGGCAGTTAAGGAAGAACAGACAAAGAAAATTTATTGAGGAAAATAAGAAAAAGAAAAAACTATTAAGAATTGGAACATGAAATGTCTTAACAACTACTACAAAACAGAATACTTGAGAATCCAATGAATGAAATGGTCAAAAATAACTTATACTCAGTATAAGTGAAATGAAATGGAGAGATATCAAGTGGATTTCCAGTTTTACTTTTCAAAGGCAGAAAAGTGTGATAGTAATGGGATAGGTATACTTACAAATAAGAACCTGAAAGAAAAGTATTAAAGGTTAAGTATATTGATGGAAGGGTGATGATGATTAGGATAAAGGAAGAAGATAAAGATATTGTAATAATTCAAGTATGTATAATTATAATTCTAGAGCAAACAGCAAGCAGATGAGGAAGTAGAACAGTGTTAAGAAAGGGTAGAAGAGTTAATTGGGAAAGAACTGATGGGGGCATTAATACTAGGTGATTGGAAGGATGTGGTTGGAGAGTGAAGGGAAAACAAGGCAGTGGGAAAATATGGTCTAGGAATGAGAGATAAACCAAGTAATGCAGATGATAAAAGATGAAAATTAAGAACAGTTTAAACAGAAAAAGGGACAATAGAGTTTAAAAATAGGAACAATATATGAAAAGAGGGGGTTACAAATGAAATAATAGACAATATGAATAAAAAGAGAAAGTGAAAAATATACAAACAAAAGAAGGTAGAATGAAATATAGAAATCTGAATAATGAAATAAGAAGGGAAACTATGAAAGCTAAGGAAAAGTGGTTCATGAAAAAATGTATAGTAATAGAAAATTTTGAAAAAGAAGGGAGATATGAGCTAATGTATAGTTGAGTTTCAGAAACAGTTTTTAAAGAGAAATAGTATAAGAAAATCTATCAGACGAGTCAGACGATGGGGAAATACTTAATGAGAAGGAGGAAATGAAAAGGTGATGGGAAGAATATATTGTGGATTTATGTGCGTAAAGAGAAAAGCAAGAGAAATAGATAGCTGAGTAGAAGAAAAGTACAAAGTTCATGAAAATCGAAAAGGGTACAATAAACTAAAAAACTAAAGAAATGAGGCAGTTAAAATGATGAGAAAAGGAAAAACTGAGGTTGTTTTGAAATATTAGTTGAACTGTTCAAAGCACTAGGAAAGACAGGAGAATTTTTATTACTAGATCTATGGAATGGAATATTTGAAGAAGGAAAGTGACTAGAGGATTTCTATGATACAATAATGACACCAATAGAAAAGAAAAGAAATTTGAAGAACAAATAGCCTATATCACATGTACTTTGCAAATCAGCTGATTTTGAAGTTGAGATTTCTAAGCTTCAAATCCTAGTAAAGGCAATTACTTTATGGATTTGAATACTAGATTATGGATACTGGACTTCTTTGATGCTTGGTTTCAATTAACCATACATCTCAGGAACGGTCGACCTGAGACTGTACAAGACTACACATCATTTACATTCTTACATTTCATCCTCTGAAGTAACACCTTACAGTGGTTCTGGATGCTAAACAGAAAAGAAAAGAAATATCACATGCAACTAAGGTACTATTAAGGGTTCTAAATAAAGGATATTCAATAAATTCAGATTGTAGTATTGAGGAAGAACAGTATAGATTTAGAAGAGTTTTGTAACAAGGGCTGTACAGGGCTGCTAATAATAATAAGTAATAGATAAATGGAAAGGAGGTGAAGAATGTATGTTGCATTTGTCGACCTAGAAAAGGCATTCACATAGTTAGATGGGATAAATTTACTGATAATTTTAAAAAAGAAGGAGTTGACTGGAAAGAGAGGCACCTAATAAAAGAACTGTACTATAACCAGATAATAAAAGTGAGCGTAGGAGATTAGATGACAGGAAGAATAGGGATCGGAAGGGGAGTGAGATAGGGATGCGCTGCATGTCACCAACACTGTTTAATATATTCAATGCTTAATAATTAAATGCTATCAGAATGAGGAATAAAAATCGGGAGAAAATGAATAGAATGAATACGTTTTGCTGCTAACATGACAGTACTGGAAGAGAGCCCAAGTAAACTAAATGAAGTGTTTGATGACTTAAATGAAGGTTGCAAAAGTCAGCATATGAGAATCAACAAAAAGAACACAAAATGTATTGTATTAGGTGGAAAAGAGGAGAGGATTGAGGTTAAAATAGGAAATGAAGTCTTAGAGCAGGTAAAGAAATTTCACTGCTTAGGGAACTTTATAGCCGATGAATTGAGTTGCAAAGTAGAAATTAAAACAAGAATATCAAGAAGTAAACAGGCATTTAATAAAAAGGGAAGGCTGCTGTGTGGAAAATTAAACTTAGCATTAAGGAAGAGATTAGTGGAATATTTTATTTGGTGTGTGATGCTCTAAGGAGCTGAAATGTAAACAATGAGAAAGGCAGACAGCAAAGAAATTGAGGGTTTTGAGATGTGGATGTGGTGTAGAATGATAAATGTCATATTCCAAGTCCACGTAATAAATGAAGAAGTATTAAGGAGATTTGGAGAAAACAAAAAAATGCTAATTGTGATTGAATATAGGAAAAAGAACTGGCTAGGACATTATATAAGAATAAGGTGTTTGTTCCTGGATTTGATAGTAGGCTTGGTGAATGGAAGGAAAGTAAGAGGAAGGAAGAAATTTCAAATGATGGATGAGATTATGGAAAAGGGAAACATGCTGAAACAAAGATATTTTCAAAGAATAAAACAAGTTGGAGAGAAGCAGCAGTGACAGGCAAGTCCTGTCAGTGATTTTTACCTAATGGCATATTCATAGTGTTTCATATTCATAATATTTTGCCTAATGGCAAAAACCTACGAATGAATGATGCACTTACATGTTCAAAGTTTTCTTCAAATACCCACTGTCGTCTCGTACGTCTAATTTTACACAGACATCCGGTACTTTCAAACTGATATGCTATACATAGTGTTTATTATTATTATTATTATTATTATTATTCAGGTTTATATATAGCAAACTGCAAAACAGAAAAACTTCTATTTAGAAGTTACCATCTTTGCTAGTGGTGTTGTCAATAAGAAAGACAGAGAATTAATCTACAGCCATGCGTGCAACCTAAACTACCCATTTTGTTCTTTGATATTAGTCTTAAATCACTGTACACCTCATCACCTCATCAAACAGACATAACAAATTAACCAAGAGCTATAACACCCAGGTATTCTTTCTTAACGCCTGGTAGTTTCATAGTTTCATTTGGAGCACTTATACCTTCGGCAGAATCAAAAATATTCAGATACCTTTATTTTAACCTCTTTTACTGGCAAATTCAGTTTAAATTCTGAAAGACAATCATCAGATGATTTAAATGCCTAACATACTATTTAATGCCATTTGCATAGTTACTAAACATAAAACAAATACACTTTGTATTTCTTTGTAGTTCTGTCTTTCTGTCAACTTTATTTCTTTGTCTTTGGGAAAAAAATCACACAGTTTCATAAAATGGAGATAAAAGCACACATTGCACAATTTAATATGTACAACAAACCACATAATAAACAGTATAGTCGATAAGTACATCCTCTTTGTTCCAAAAAAAGTAGATTATTAAAGAATTTTAAAATAATCTAATTAAAATTATAAAATATACAATAATATTATTTTTTAAGTTATTAAAATTTAAATCAATTTTTATAGGAAGTCGGATTCATCCTCTGTGGCTTCTCTTATGGTAAAAATTAAAGAAATATATTGTGATCATTGATTATGGTACTTTATTTTTTTTTTTAGATTTTAAAGGTTTAAATTTTAATTACAATTTTTTGGGTGTGAATTTGATTTCATTGACTGCTGAGGTCATTAGCTATATACCCTCATTAGTATAACAGCAAATACTTATCCAAAAAGCCACAGCGCAAAAATCTCATGCGAACACCACACGATTTCCTTGTATGCCAATTAAATTACATATACACATGCATTTAACATGAAAAATACATAAATTTTTATTTACTTAATAACTTCTGATATTTTTTCATATTTTTTTTTTATTGAATTATTATTTACTGCAAAAATTGTTAACAGTCAGAGGTTAATAATTAATTATTAATAAATCAATAAAGTTAAATTAAAAAAGAAAAAAGTTAAAAAAAAACAGGAGATTCGAACCGATGTGCCTTTCCCTTGTATGTTCCAAATATTTCGTTAAGTACAATTTTCTTTGGCTATAACTCTGGAAACAATGAAAATAAGTACCACTTATGACATACCGTAGAAAAGCTTTCGATGAGAGCTTATTACTGCAGTTGAGAAAAAGTACAAAATCCAAATTTGTTTGCATTTTCGTCTTTTTTGGACACTTTTGGTTCAGTCAATCGCAATCAAAAAGGGAGTTGCACAACTAGATATTACAACAGCCCTAAATCCAAAATTTCAACATTCTACAGCTAATCGTTTTTTAATTATGCGAGATACATAACGTACGTACGTACAGACGTCACGTCGACAGTCAAAATAGATTCAGGGATAGTCATAATGGATATTTCTGTTGAAATCTGAAAACCGAAATTTTTTGCGATCACAATACTTCCTTTACTTCGTAAACGGAAGTAAAAATCATGAGGGACTTCCTAATCACTTTCAATCGGCGTACACTTTTACAGGCAACGGTCTATTAAAAGTTAACAAATAAGAGGAAAGAGGAGTATTTCACCGTTTTTCTCATTGTAAGTCTTCGGTATCATGCCCCTTGCAACGATAGCTCATGAACAATTTCCTGCTTAGTTAATTTCAATAGATCGCTACAAACAGTGACAGCCTTGGATGACGACCTCTTTTTTTCCACATAGACAAACACTCGCCAATTATTATAGTGAAAGAATTTTCTTAGTTTGATTGTTGTTCACAGTTTTAATGCATACTTAATTAGATATCAATTTTTTTACGGGACTTCTGACCCAACTAATAATCTCACGAAAATAAACCTCCTTTTTTTAGATACTGTCATCTTACTCCCTAACTACCAAGTATGTTAGCTTGTATGGATTTAAAAAGGATCCACGCTAACTAATGAACTCGTTTCGGATTCGTTCAGATTTATTTGTTGTATGGACTAATTGGCACCGGCAAAATAATTATATAACTGTATAATCTATTTAGGCAACGATCAATCTTTTCTATTTTAAGACAAAAATGTATCTTTGAACTTAAAATAACAGGATATTGAAAAAAATCTATGTTTTCTTGTTTAGTAGAATTTAATCATATAATTTAATACTTTCTCCCTTCACCAACACCTTATAAAGTAAGTTTCCTTTTATTTCTGACATTCTTACTTGACAAAAGTATGAAATAAAGTACTTTTTCAGCCAAGGCCTAAAAAAGGGATTCTGATTTCAAATTTAAAAATAAGTTTCAACTATGTCGTTCTATCAGCAAATAATTAAAATTAAAATTATAAAAAGATAATATATGCAAGAATAATTTGAAAGATTCACATTTTTACAGATACATTTAAACCAAGTAATGGCGAAATTTATTCCCCAAAAAGACTACTCGTATAAGTCCCAAACTATTTATACGTTATGTCAACTAGACTAATATTCACCTTTAAACTTCAGTAAAATTTAAAAAAAATATTAATTTTTGTAACAGATAAGCTATTATTGCAAAATAATCTATTGGGTTTTTAGAATAAAGCTAATAGACAAAGTAAATTTGGTTATTTTATATTTCATTAACTATTTGTTATTCTGTTGACCTGGAGAACGTTAAGTAGTTTGGTCTTATACCTAAAACAATTAAAAAATCATATATAATTATTTTAAACTACTAAAAATTCATTTTATAAATAGATAGATAATGTTTACTCATGTTTTAATAAAAAAATATGTTAATGTATAAGTTGTGTAATTAAACATATCGAAAATTTAAATAAAATTAATCTGTTAAAAAATAAATCGATATGGAGTGTATTTTATTATTACGATGATAACATAAAATCATCATATTAATTAATATTATATTTTAGCCAATCTATATGTTTAAACAATTCGCCCTCTCACAAAGTATTGTAAGTACAACAATGGAAACATAAATTCAAGTTGTGTAGATCATTTAGTATATTCATCAATGACGGTGTATTTCTCCTACAAAACTATTTTATCCCATAGATTTTTACTAACAAAAAAAAACGAAATAGATGGTTTTATAAAGATTAAGGTATCTTTAGACAATTTATCAAATCACTTGGAAATCAAAAAGCAAAACTAATTCCACTGGTTATAAATATTCTCTGGTCATTAACAACGACGATCTCTTCCATATGAATGACTCTATTCAGACAAGGTTTGTACAATTTATTCGATGCAAAAGCAAATGGATTTTGGTCGATGATAAATTGTTATTAAATATTTCGAAATACCGATTTAAAATGACGATGGTAAATCCGATTAGGCTTTACTTTTGAGAAAAGAAATTATTAAAAATACTTATGGGGAAGACAAATCAGCCGAAGTGAAGAAGGCAAAACGTCAAGTATATTGCGTAGTTGACGCTGGGTAATGTTGAATTTTCTCTGATTATTGGAAAACTGAAGAAGAAAGTTTATTACATTAAAATATTAAATAGTGTTATTTCGATAGCATCAAACAATCTATTAAACGGAAAGATCAGTTGCAAATAAAAAAAACACACGCTAATAATTTTTAATTACTTTGTTTTAACGCGTATATAGTATTCATATTAGTCTCCTCAAATTAATTTATTAAATCAAATTGATTAGCAATTATTGTGATTTTATTTTTTAATTTCTATTTTCTTTTTCTTTTTTAATCATTTCCATGTACTCAATAAATGGTGTTATGTATTTATCATTTTTTGAGTAACAAAATTATATGTTACATTGTACGTACGTTATTAGAAATGTTTAATTTTTTCTATGTAACTGGAACTACGAGGTGTTTTAGTTTTTATATATTCTCTGAATATTTGTAATTGTGTATCATCTGTGTACCTTGACCCTGCAATTTCCCCGGTTAATCAGAAGTTTATTGTAGTTTAAAAAAAAAGAACGGTTCTCTTTACTGTTGATTTTAAATGTTCTATGAATTAGAGACGTTGTATTACGCTATTTTTTTGGTTCGGTATCATTGCCTTTGACGAGTTATAACCAAGAATGGAAATACATTACCTAAAAATATTATATGAAAGGATACGTCCCAATAGCTACTTAATTCATCACCACGCTACTTAATTAATCAAGTTAATTACTCTTTTATTGTACTGATCCTGACTCCTATAACAAATGTTTACCTAAAAACCAAAATACATTTTTTTAAGAAAAATGATTCCCAATAGAGGATACATAATCGACTAATCAGGAAATAATTTAATCAGTACAAAATAATATAAGTATAAAAACAACCCAAATCTAGATATAATATATCAAGGAATTTAATTTTTTCTAGTCTTCTTTCGACTCGATATTTTTGACTTCATATCAATAAGATAATGGCAAAATAAAATTCAAATCAAAATAACTGGAGTGCGTAAATAAGTGACAGTATATCTTAAAACAAAATTCTCGTTATGCTAAAATATATTAGTATTTTTGATAAATAAAACTCGTTAATAGCGATAAAGAATCAACAGGAAACGATATCAATGAAATGCGGTACCGTTAGGTTACTTGTTTGTGGTTAATTTATCAATAAGGTTTAAACAAAATAAAAAAAAAATTTGAAATGAATAATTATGAAGATTACAAAAATAATAATGAGTAATAATGCTATTTTTATGACTCCATCTATTACAACGAAATAAATTTTATGTTGTGTTTGAAAAGATAATTTATTCAAAATTTCACTGATTTCTCTTACAAAAACAATATTGTTTAAAACATTCAATTCTTTGTGTTTTATATATTAATTTCTTTACTTTGTTGTTTAAATAATGAAAATTAGTAAGTACACTGTTTAATAATGCGAATTTTTGAAAAGAAAAATTCTGCTAGATATTACGATTATATTTGAAACAATTTCTGAAAGAAATTTTAATTTTTTGTAATATATAAATAAATAAAAATTATTGCTTAATGAGAATTAGTAATCCGCCTACACAGAGTTGTAGGTTTTCTACAGATTGCCGACATTGGGAATAATATTCCTTTTTTCATTGACAAGTTTTCACTCGTTAAATAAAGGAAATCATGAATTTAGTGACTCAGAAGAACTTTATAGAAGATAATAGCATAAAAGAAACCAACCACGGGAAAATCAACGTCATATACATTCGGCTCTTCCACAAACACACACACACATTCTTGGGTGGAAAAGGGGTGTTCGCAAACGAAAAAACCAAGATATGTGATATTCAGTTTACAGACCAGTAGAAAAGATAAGCCACAAAGACTTTGGCTAATTTCGATATGTGTGAGTTGGTAAACGTACGACTGTATTTGAATTCGCAATACTACCCATATGATAATTCACAGGGTGATGTAAATGTGATGTATGAAATGTTTGCTATCTTTCGCTCCGGTTATTACAAGTCAGAAAATAATGTTCAGCTAAAAGTTTAACAGAATTCAAAAATAACATTAATTGTTATCGATTGTTTCAAGCAGAACGAATTGCTTAAAATGGAAACTGTTGACGTACGTTTCGATTTTGAAACTAAAAACAATATACCAGCAAGTACGGCTGCCTACGCTCTCATTATCTTAGATATTATTGTGACATACACTACGCTGACAAGAATAGTGAAAAAGGTTACCTGATTTGAGAAATGTCTACACGAACACCATTTCCATCATCTAGCAGTGGTGGAGAGAACCCCCACCACTGCTATAAAAAAGTGGACGATGCGTTAGACTCATTCACTGTTGAGCAGCAGTCATGGAAGAAGTTATAGAGTATCATGGCTTCTTCGGCAATTGCAATGATTTATAGTTAAAAATTCGCTGTGACGGCGATGGATGATATATGATTCTTCATTTTCGCTCGCTGAACCCAAGGTGTGAGTTGAAGTCGAAACAGAGGCGGATGGCCGCTTGGTTAGAGAGAAACTTTCACAAAATAGATTGGAATTACGGTGTATTCAGTGACAATGTTATGAAAACTTTGTGTTACAATTCACTGCAACATACACCAGACACTGGAGAAAGCTACAACGATTTAGTACCGATGATTTAGATTTTCCTACAACGATTTAGTAACGATGTTCGGTGATAGCAGAAGACGCTCGGAAGCCGAGTTCGAATTACATCGTAAATTAACAAGTGAAATTATACAAGTGAAAAGTGTGCGTTACAAACTGGTTTTTTCCACATGGAATGGTTAAAGTTATGTAAAAAGTCGTTGGATCTGGTCAGAGGTGGATCGTTTGCGATCGTTTAAAAACACAAATGCAGAAAACAAAGAATAATTGGCCAAAAACGATTATTACTATTTTTTTCAATGAGTTGTGCATAAGATGTTGTTGGTGCAACGAACCGATTAACTTGCACAATTTACCACTTTTTGAGAACGTCATCAAAGAAAACATTCCACTTTTACTCGAGTCTATCGTACCACGAAAACTACCGCTGTAGAGCTCAGTTTGTTGATGAATCCTCATCTTTGGTTAGACGTCACAATTATAATTATAGTCTTCCATCTTGGCTTAACACCTGAAATACCATTTATGCTTGCATTGGATCAGATATAAATTTGCAAGAAAAATATAAAAAAATTATAAAAATACCAAAAATTTAAAAAAAAATACAAAAAAAAAGATTCGAGAGTTTTATAGTAGGCCTCTTGGGGAGAGATTTCACTCATGCAAAAAGAAATCTCAACGCACTGGGGTTGCTACCTCCGGAGTGATGTGGAAACGCAACCAATAAAAAGGGTCTGATGATTGAATGTAGTCACAGTTTAACGATGGATGTTGACATAGCCTCATCGGCGTGGTCAGTTAGATTTTCCCACATCGTTGTGTAAGAACACTACGACAACTGATGAAAATTGTGAACGCAACGTTTCCGCACGCTTGTAAGTACAAATACTGATGTAGAACGTTTCAATAAGGCTAAAGTAAGTTTCAATTATAACGTTACCTATCATGACATTCACAATGGGTTGCAAGAATATCTTGATAGTTTAAAGATCGATACTGTTGACGGAAAGTGTAGACATTGTATTGGGGGTGGTGGGGGTAACACTAATAACCCCGGTTAACCTTTTGTACGGTTCCGAGTAATAGGAATCAGTCAGTAGCCCCTGCAATAAACAGTGCACCCCTTCGGGAACTGTAGTGCGAAAATAAATTTGAATTACTACGGGATAGTTCTCTGTTTGCTTGTAGAGTTATCGATTACAAAGAACTCTACCGGCTATTTTTTAAAATTACCGAGAGGAGTGGGGGTATTTTAGAAGATGAAAAAAATGTCTACACCGAAACTTTTGTCAATCACTCGACTGTGAGCTGTGAGTGTGGTGATTGACGCCGTATGATTTATTAACGTTTTCAACGATGAAGATTGTTTTCTCAAAAAACTATCGTACAAGACTTGGGCGATCTTCATATCGGTTTAGGCTACATATTGTTAGATATGCGATAGGTATTTACACAATACGATAACTTTTGCATTTGCGTAATCTTATACGACTCTGATTTTTCGGACATTGAATCATATTGCTTTCAGCTACATTAACCAAGAAGATATGTAAACAGATGTACTGAAAACCAAATAAAAGTTGTACGACATCATCCAATGATACTAACTTATTACAGTATGAAAGATGATAGTATCACTGAAGACTAAAAGTAAATTTGTAAAATATGTGTGTAGGCGTTTCTTAGAATTACGTGTTCAAACATGTTCAAGTTCGTCCTTAACTGGTAACAGGATGTGCACAGACGTATTGCAACTGATGGATTAAGAACTTATGATGAAACATATATTTCCGCGATAATAAACAACAAAATAAGGAACCATTGTTTGTTACATATGATAGGGAAGGGGATTCTGAAATAAATTATAGTGAAAATGATCAATATAAAAAGGGATGTCCGTTACCATCAATCTATTTCATAATATACAAGAACTATTTACAACGAGAAGTATGTTCAATTTCATCGAACAGGTATTCCATTAATTTTCTATAACAATAACAAACAGTCCTTTTCAGGATTACAACACATACAACACAAACCCATAGATATGCAAAACAAAAACACTTTAAACCCTCATACAGTATAATGTACGACTATTGTTTTATTTAAAATAATACTTATTAGCATCGCTGGATGAAACGGTTCCAAGGCAGCAATATAGTCTGATATTGGATCTGTCCATTGTTATATTACATTGCGAATGGTGAGGAGAGTGTTTTTAATGTAAATGCATTGGACATTGCTACCTCTAGGGTGGTGTAGAAACGCAACCATAAGGAATAAAATATAATATAAAAATATTTTACAAATAATAAAAATATTCTTATCTTCATTTTAACAGATTAAATAATGTTTTTAATTGAAAATCAATGATGTAATTAGTAATTATTGTTAAATGAAACGTTTTAATCTATTACAAATGGATTTACAGGTGTTTGGGAGGTATAACATACAATATGAACGATTAGTCATCTGTTGTTGTGTACGTGACCAGGTACAAAAAGTCGTTTTTATTAGACACGTGGCCTAACGGTTTTGGTATGGTAATTTTGCGCGCGCACAAATAAATGATGACTACCGTTAATACTACGTTTCTATTGGTCGCGGTGTCGTAAAGGCTTTTACAATAACCGTTTATGTATGAGTGGATGGGGAAGTATCCTGTTCAAAAATATTTGAGGTAGACTGGATGTGTGGGCATTGTAGGAGGGGATACACCAACCATTATTCTGTATAAGTTTTAAATGATTCGCTTGTTAGATCTCGTGGTGTCCACATGGTCTCGCTGTTTCTCTGCTACTATAACAAAAAAACCATCATAATGGCACAACGTTTAATTAATGGATTAAGCGAAATAATTTCACCGTCTAATAATGCAACCAAAAGAGTTAGTGATCTTGAAATAGGAAATAATATAAGATTATGCCGATGTACCATTTACTTGGAACTTGTTTTCCGTAGGAAGTGGGAAAATTTGCCTCAACCAAACGCTCAGCTGCCTGCACATATGCGGTGTACCTAATATGCGGTATATTCACCGCCCCGTTGTGGGATCCACTAAAAACCCACTCTCTCACGCAGGGTGGTACTGGACTTGACGTAATGGCATGACAGCACCACCCGCGTCACAGGCAGACTTCTAATTTACATCAATATTTACATAACATATTCAGACACAAATTACACTCAATATTTGCAATTAACAATCAGAATTAATAATAATTAATAATACATGCAACTCAGAATATGTACACTGTAGCTATTCCGGCCTCAGACATGCCAACTCCGTAGGGGAAGATCTCACCTTCTGACGCTTCCGGACGCCACACAACCCACCCCCGACAAGAACGCGTTCCGCGGGAGCCATTGGTGATGACAACACCGAGGCACACCCACCACTGAAGGCTGGCACCCATCGCCGTCCTCAACCAACCTCTCCTTATCCTCCTCACGGTCCTTCTCTAATAGTTTCTGCCGTAGCACCCTTATAAAATATCAGGCACACGCAGGCCATTCCTCACCGGGAGAGAACATCAACCGCCTGACTCCCCCCGGCGAGTTCAATCACTACACGGTATCTCCTACCTACCTTTGAGCACACAAAGAAGGCGCACTTCATATCCACGTCAACGTAGTACTGGCGAGCTCTATGCTTCTGTTTCCAATCCTATAGAGGATTTACATGACATATTCAATCGATATTTACAATTAATAATATTTACAGCTCTGAATTTACACTATAGCTATGCCGGTCTCAGACAGTAGGAACGCGTCCCACGGAAGCCACCGGCGACGACAACACCTAGGCACCTCCGCCACCGCCCCCGAAGGCTGGCGCCCATCGCTCTCTTCAATCGACATCTCCGTTATCCGCCGCGTAGTCCTTCTCTATTAGTTTCTGCTATAGCACTCTTTTAAACCACCGTGCACACACAGTCCATACCTCACCGGAAAAAAGCATCAACCGCATGCCACTGGCGAGTTCAAATCCCCACGTGATATCTCCTGCCTCCATCTGGGACACACAAAGAAGGTGTGCTCCTCCGCATCTACGTCATCACAATATTGGCTCAGTTTTGTGCGCCTCTTTCCAATCCTACAGAGGTAGACTCCGAACGACTCATGACCCGACAACCACTGAGCCGTCCAGAAGTCCACCTCTCCATGCAGCCTATTTACCCAGTGAGCCAACTCGGGGATTAAGGTGTAGGGTCAGTCCTCCTCTGCACACCACCACCTCTTCTGCTAGTCAGCCAGCATGAGGTCCCTCGCCTCCCCTCTACCGTCTGCGGCTCAATCTCTTCTCTCTTTGGCCAGCAGGTCCAACAGCGGCATACCAACCACCACCGGTGAGGCATCCAATGATACCGTCCGGTAGAGCTGAGCCACTTTTATTGCCATCCTCCTGTATATGCCATTCAATCTCCGGGCATTTCTCACCACTCCATAGGACTCCCAACATACTGATGCCGTGTACAATATCTTCGATACCACGGTAGACGCCAGCATTATGCTCTTGAAAATCCTAGGACCCCAGGCATTGGCCATAAGCCTCAGCATGCCGACGATATCCTTTCCGCCTTCATGGCCACTTGCTCCACGTGAAGAAAGAAACCCCTTAACCTATGGAGTTACACTCTTAAGTATTTTCCTGCTTCATTCAAGGTGATCATTTCTCCATCGACATGTACAGCAACGGAAGGATGTATTCACATCCTTCCGTCATTGCTACAATTTCAGTTTTCTTAGCTGAAAGTTGCAGCCTATACGTCTGAAGCCATGATTTGATCTTCTCAATGGTCCTCGTAGCTATTCCCACCACATTCTTCAGCTCTTTCGGCGACACTACTACCGCCAAATCATCGGCGTTTGCCACTAATCGTAATTCCTGCGGCCACTCCTGCCGAAGGAGTTCGTCGTACACCACATACCACAACATTAGCAATAAAGTCCACAAGCACAACTACTGCACCTGTGTGTACCGTCACAACCACCGCCAAGTCATCCAAAAATACTTGCGGTAGCGATCCATGCTGCTGT
This sequence comes from Lycorma delicatula, assembly GCF_047948215.1. Lineage (NCBI taxonomy): Eukaryota > Metazoa > Arthropoda > Insecta > Hemiptera > Fulgoridae > Lycorma > Lycorma delicatula. The sequence continues at coordinate 260,227,534 of NC_134455.1, read as the reverse complement.
TAGGAAAGACATATCAATTAAACACCATCACACTCCCATAGAAAAACCACACAAAGCCATCACGATGGCCGTGATGGATAATAGCCAGTCCCGGCCACACCAGGATTACCGCCGCATTATCTCTAGTATCCCTGTTCCATCCAGCCTCCAAACTTACAGCCAAATTTGGCTCAGCAATCACCATAACGTCTCCAGCAACCTCCCTGGTTGCGGTTTTTCTTTATTGGACTGTACATTGGTAACTTTGGTTGATTATTTGCATGTGTTTTTTATATTTAACATGTTTGGATAACGGACGACCTTTGTTTATAGTGTATTTTTATAGCTTTATTGTCGGTTAGCAGGAAGGTTTAAAATTGCTTGTCATTGGTCTCTGTGTGTTTGTAATGCAGTGAACTATAAGAATTTTATTTCTTTAAGTTTAAGTATTTTTTACTGTTATCTACGTTGATTGAATTTAACATTTTTAGAAGTAACTAATTTTAATTAATTATAATTTTAGTGATAATGATAAACAGTTGGTTATCTTCTTGATATCAGACTACTATTAAAGAAACTATTAGTTTCTTATGTAGGTAAGCTATTATGTAGCTGGGTGTAAGCTACTGAGCAAGCAATTGCGTGTAACCTCTGTTACCGGGGAAAATGGTTAAAAGAAGCCGGAGTATGCAACATGCAGCTCAACATGCAACATTGAGCTGGACGGCAAGTGAGTCAACTGAGGCTGCAGTGACAGTGGTGAAGAGGAAGAAGAGAAGAGAGTTGTCGCTCTGAAAAAGTTACTAGTTTATCTAGATGGAGAAGAGGCTGAAAGGCATCCCGCAGGAGGAGCTTTATAAATATGTAAAAGAGCTCATTAGTGTCAGTGGAACTTTAACCAAACATGCTGATGACGATGGACCTATTGGACACAAATATGTGAAGGATGTAGTGTGTACCCTCCAATATGACGTTGCGACAAGTAACGTCTTTTTATCAAAGAAGTTTGCTTGACTGATGACTGAAGTCGAGATGAAGGCAGTAGTGGAAATACAATTACACTTCGTATACAAGGGTAATATTGGAAGAACCTACGATGTGGTGTTTGAATAGACTAGTCCATAAAAAAAGAAAATAGTCCTTTACAGGACTACAACACATTAAAACATACAATGCAAAATTACACACAAATAAATACACAAAACAAAAACACTTTAAACCCCCATACAATAATGTATGACATTGTTTTAATTTATTTAATATAGCAGTTGTTAACATTATTGAATTGAAAGATTGCAGAATGGTCTTTCTATAATATAAAGAGAAAATTAAATGGAGGGTGTGGTTATGAAGTTACAAGAAGGCGTTAGGTACTAAAAGTAATTATGCTTGTGTGCGCGACTTATGTAGAACAAATTTTACTCAATATGTCAGGAGTCGCTGTAGCCGATCGGTTTAAAGCGTCAGTTAGCCGCGTTCCGCAGTCAACCGGTTCGAAATCTAGCCAGGCTAGTTACTTTTTTCGCTTTAAATATTATTTATTTATTTAATTCTCCCGCTCACATGTGATGTCACACATCATAGATGGCTGCAACAGCTGTACGTCAGTGCTACCAACCTTTGTAATATTATATAAATAATTAATATTCATTGCAAAAAAATAATTAGGTTGGCGACCCTGTACGATTTCAAATTTCCCGATCAAACAGAACGAGGGATAAGGGAATCTCTCACACGGAAAAAAGTAAATTCCAAGATGGCGTCTGCGACACTAGCGGTCCTAGTTGTGACAGGAGGTACTAGTGACACAGTACGCCTATTTTTGCACTACTTTATATTATCAGTAATCTCAATCTGGAATTTATTTTTAACGACAGCAATTTTTTTATCTGAAATTCATATAAATACTTTTCTAGACTAGATATAAAACAGCAGGAAATACATTTCGATACTATTTAAAATAACGTACATGTGGATCTAGACTTATTGTTTATTTGCCTTTAATTTTACTGGGTTTATGTTTTCCTAATTTTTGTCTGAAAATAATTTTCATTTTGAAAATTATTTACTGTGACATCCTTGTACGACTTCTTTGTACGAAGTAAAGGAATTATTGTGATTACAAAAAATTTCGATATCAGATTTCAACGGAAATAACCATTTTGACAATCTCTGAATCAATTTTGACTAGTCTCGGCGTGACGTCTGTATGTATGCATGTATGCATGTATGTATGTATGTACGTATGAATCTCGTATAACTCAAAAATGATTACCCGAAGTAAGTCGAAATTTTGAATTTAGGTCTGTTGTAACATTTAGTTGTGCATCTCCCCTTTTGATTGCAATTGACTGAACCAAAAGTATCCAAAAAAGCCCAGAATCTAAAAGGTTTGGATTTTGGACTTTGCTTAACTGCAGTAATAAGCCCTCATTGAGAGCTTTTAAACGGTGTATCATAAGGGGTACTTATTTTCATTGGTTTCAGAATTATAGCCAAATAAAATTTTAATTAATGAAATATTTTGATCTTAAAGGAAAGGAAAATAGGTTCGAATCAGACTCCATATCCTTTTCTTTTTGTAAGTTGTTTTTTAGTTTAAATATATTGATTTATTAATAATTTAATTAATATTAACCGATGAGTGTAAATAAAAGTTACAATAAATAATTATTCAATAATAGCAATACAAAAAATTTATTTATATAAAAAATCAGAAGTTATTGGTAAAATAAAAATTTAATGTACTTTTAAAAACGTGAATATGTAATATAATAGGCATTATTACATTTGGTTATGTGTAACAGATTTGGTGAAACATCAGATTATTTAATATTAATTGAAAATTATAATTTAGAATCGTATTATTTTTGGATTTTCTGGTTTTATTTTTGTTTAATTTTATCTACATTACGATTAACTATAGAGTGACTGAAAAACAGACCCTCACAAGAACAACATGTCCACTGAGGCATACATCTCCGATATTTTATAAACTGCAAAAAATTGTTATCTTCTAGTTAATTACTCCTCTGATATTGACTGAAAATATTCTCCATAAGTCGGAGTTGATCATCATTTCTTTAATTTATTTTTTGTTGCTAATCATTTAAACGCTCTTTGATTTTACATAATTCTTCTGATCTTAATTTGTGTACACGTTCTCTGGTTTTCAAATTTTCTCTCTCTTTATATTCATCATTCTCTCTTAATCTTTTTATTTTTCCCTTGGTCTTAATGTTTTCTTCCTCTTTATATTTATGAACTTCTCTTAATCCTTTTATTCTTTCTTTCTTTGCAACATTTTCTTCCTTTTATATTTTTTTTGTAACTTATTTTTTATTAATATATATATTGATTTATTAATAATTATTAACCTCTGATTGTAAAAAAAAACTTTACAATAAATAAAGTAACAATAAAAAAATGAAAAAAATCAGATATTATAAGTGAAATAACATTTTACGTAATTTTAAAAATGTGTATATGTAATTTAATATGCTTACAAGGATGGCATGCGGTGCCACATCAGATTTTTTTTTCTGATCACTCATTGGTCTTTGGCGATGTGTCACTTTTATCGGAAGTGTTCATGAAAAGAGTTTCGATATTGTAATAATAAGCGTTGGTCTCTTAGAGCTAAACTCCTTCTAACAGGTGATATTCATCGTGTTTATTTTATAGATAAATATATTTCATGTGTTTATTCATGTAATAGTTTTCGTTTCTTTACATACTTTTTATGCTTCCTATATTTTTTATATAGGTTTTTTAGCAAGGTACTTTATAATGTTGTTCGGGATTTCATTACTAAATAATAATGTAATTAATTAATAATTCTATTACAGTTTAAAAATACAAAAAAAAACGTAATTTTTATCTAATCAAGCCTAAGTTTTAATTTGAGTCCTCGTTATTAGTCGGCAAATATTTTATTGATACTTTATCTCCGCAGGGGGGCATATAATTAAGATCAAAAACGGCCGTTAATATAGGACCAACGATTATGTCTCTAAATTTCTGTGCGTGACTAATTTTTTGGGGGAAGATTTAGTTCTTTTAATTTTAGAAAAAAATTTAGAGGAGTCAGAAGGATAAGAATTCTTATCGATAAGGAAACAGGTAACAAAAAACTTCTTTGAGTCGAATGTTAATAAGACATACAAAAGAAATCTTTTGTTCTTTGCGATGTACCAACTTAAGAGTCTATTACTTCCTTCGAATATCTCTTCAGATTCTGTTATTTGTACAATTATTACTATTTTTTACTGATTAGTGTTCTCTAGTATGCTATAACTAAACTATTGCTATGAAGAACATATCAATAGTTTTCTGTTCATAATTGGTTTTATGTTTGTATTTAAATTTGGATGCCCTTTCTATTTTAATTTTGTGGTGTAACACAATACCCTTTTATAAATTTAACCGAAATAACAATAAAAAAATTTGGGTAAATGCAAAAACATAAGAGTGTCAATTAAGCCCTTTGTAAGCAAAACTTTTATTCTTATTATTATTATTATTTAGCCCGAAATTTATTTGAAATCAACAAAACTAATTTGAACATACAAAAATTAAGCATAATTAATGTATTTAATTTGATTTTCAGATCTGGAATTTAAATATTGCATTATATAGTGTCTTTTTTACTGTATGAAACTTAGAAATACGGTATCTTAGACGAGTTTGAGTGAATAAATTGTTTGAGAGAACTGTTAAGAAAACCGGAAACCATCCGATAAATTAAGAAGATTTCACGTACTAAACTTGTTCTTTAGATAGTGAAAATTTATTTGTAAAATATATTCAACAGAGGAAAAACATTTAGTAAAGACTTGAAAATAGTCATTTGCAACCATAATATGAATTCACCTCTAGTGATTTCAGAGGCTTTTGAAGTTTAATACCATGAAAAACCAGGAAGATGATGAGTTCAAGTTGCTTGGCTTGGATTTCTGAGCTCAGAACATCATTAATAAACACTTCAATGTATTAAGTATATTAAATTGAATAAATAATTTACCAAAGAGAAATAACGTATGAAAAGGTAGCATTAAAAATAAAACACTCTAGCTCAAAACTGTGCTACGTAATATGCAAGAGAAATAGATAATGAACGTAAAATGAAGGTGGAAGTTAACAGCGGGAAGTAAAAAAAAAAACAAGTTAAATAAGTAGTTAAATGTGAAGGTGAAATAAGTACAATTTCACAATCCGAATTTCCAACCTGACTCGTGGCAATACATTTGACATCATAAAAATGGAGATGATTGGTCAAACTAAAAATAGATCATTGCTATTTCGACGATCATAAGCTGGCTAGGATTTCGATCAATTCAAAATGAAAAAATGAAATTTGTAACTGTAATTTTATTTATGCAGTTCTACAATATATTGTGTTAGAAATGTCTTCAAAAATTGGAACATTTTAATTTATGTTGGTAAAAGATTAATTAACTTATCAGCTTCATATTGTTAATGAACCGTTAATTGGTAGGTAGTGATAGATCCTAACTATTATTAAAGTAAAGTACTGACAGGTATTAGAAAACTTCTTTTACTAACCACCAAGAGTTACTTACTCTTGATACTGCAATTACTGCTTTTGCAGTTGAGTTGCCACATGCCAGTAAATAAATGAAGGATTTATTAAAATCACTGATCCTATCTTTCAACCAAGAAGAATTTGTTTGGAATCAGTAAATAAAAAAAGCAGGATGAAAAAATAAAAATTTGGAAAGCCAATAAACGGTCATGAAATTAAAAAAAATTAATAAATTTGTAAATTACAAAATAAAGAAGTACTATAACATTGAAGTCTACATATTTTAAGTTTAATAGTAATGTAGGAATAGAATTTTTAAGATTTTATTAAATATCAGATTAAAATTTACAGGAGAAAATTTACTTAGAATTTGTAAATAATCTATTAGCTTTAATAAAAAAAGAAAAGTAAGTAGCTATGCGTAAAGTACTGAGTTCAGAGTGTAACCTCTCACGTTTATTTTTTAATTTGAATATGAAAAAAATAATTTAAAAAAATGGAAGAAAAACTTTACGATGAAGTTACGGTCGAGAGGGAGACAATATCGATTTTAAACTTAGATAAGAACAAAGTAAAGGTAATGAAATTTAACAGAAAGGAGTTAATGAATACATACGTATTAAGACAGAATACAATATACTAAAAATTGCAAAAGATCACATTGACAAACATAATATTTGTTTCCTATCATGCGATACATGATTTTAATCTGTGTTCTGATTCTGAAAACGATTATGAACTCAGAACCTTTCTATCACCCACCATTTTTGAAAAAAATATAAATTTTAATTCAAGGAGATTTTTTCAACGTAGTTAGCATTTTAAGCTCCTATATTGTATTTTGTTAGCTCATTTTCTATTTTTTAACTTTGCTAACATAATTTGTAAGCTATAAATAAACAATACTAGACAAAGAATTAAATTATATCATAGTCACGTATTATGACATCATATTTAATGCTGAAGGTGAGCCTTCATGGACAAGATTAATCGTGGTCTGGGCATGTCAAAACATGTAGCTGAAAACACAGCTGTTTTTTTTTTTTTTGTTGTCTTAAGTTTGTTAACAGTTCAGTGTCATAATGCTTCGAAATTGTGTAAATGATGTGGATGCATTTTCTTATGAATGTGGTGAGTTTAACGTAAAATGAAATAGAAAAAACGTTACAGCTTTAATTAAAAAAAAAAACATATAATTTGTAGTTTCATGTAAAATTGGTGATGACGATAAGACATGGGCTCCTCATATTGTATGCACTAATTGTTTTGTGTATTTAACAGGATGGCTGAAAGGTACACGGAAGGCTTTGTCATTTGGTTTACCTAGGTTTGGCGTGAACCAAAGGATCATGAAACTAATTGTTACTTTTTTTAACAAGTGTGTCTGGAATTTCTAAAAAATCTTATCATACTGTAAAATATCCTTCATTGCAATGTGCAATAAGGCCTGTACCTGACAGTGAAATTATTCCAGTTCCTGAGCCGCCTGTGAATGTATGTTTCGAAAGCAGCGATGAAAAATCAGGCAGTGCCGAAGAAGACAAGGGTAACGAATTTGATTTTGAATTATCTTCCAATAAGCCTAAAGTATGAATTGGTTACGGATTTAAATTTACCAAAAAATCAAGCTGAATTGTTAGGATCAAGACTGCAAGGTTGGAATTCATTTTAAAAAATTACAAAAATTTCGGGCTTTCAAAGCTGACAAAAAGAACTTGCTCAGTATTTTACTGATAAAAATAATTTGGTTTATTGCACAAATATTGATGAACTTATGTTGCAATTAGGATTAGTTCATAAACCAGAGGACTGGCGCCTTTTCATAGATTCGTCCAAGTAAAGTGTAAAAGTGGTCCTACTACACAACGGTAACAAATATCCTTCGATATCAATCGCTTTTGATATTAATTTGAAAGAGAGATACGATGTGATGAAAGATGATCTTAAAAATACAAATTATAAAAATCACAGGTGAAATATATGTAGTGATTTTAAAGTTATAGCTATTTTTTTAAGCATGCAGTTAGGCTATACTAAATACATGTATTTTCTTTGCGAATGGGACAACCGATCTAGGGATAAAAATTATGTTACCAAAGAGTGGAAGAAACGAGACAACTTAACTCCAAATGGGAGAAATATTATTCATGAACCCTTAGTTGAACCCAAACAAATAATTTTACCCCCTCTCCATATTAAGCTAGAACTAATGAAAAATTCTGTAAAAGCAATGAAGAAGGATAATCCCGGATTTTTGTATATCAAGCAGAAATTTCCGAATGTAAGTGAAGGAAAAATGAAAGATGGAATATTTGTCGGTACTCAAATAAGAGATTTGGTCAATGATGATGTATTTAACTCAATGTTAAATAATGTAGATAGTGTATCTTGGGCTTCATTTGAAGACGTTTGCAAAGATTTTTTTGGCAAACAAACATCCGACAATTACCAAGATATTGTTAATCAAATTCTTACTTCATACAGAAATATGGGATGTAATATATCTTTGAATACATTTCTTCCATTCGCATCTTCATTTTTTCCTGGAGATGTAAGTGATGAACAAGGTGAACTTTTCCTACAAGACATTTCGGTAATCTAAAGCCGCTATAAAGGGAAATGGGGTACTAAAATGCTAGCCTATTACTGCTGGACATTAATTCGAGATGTTCCTGACGCTATTTATACAAGAAAAGCATCAATCATTCTAACACAGGTATGGCCATGCAAAATTAGAAATTTTACAGATTTTAACTATAATTTCCCTTAATTTTTTTTGAAGCGTAATTTATTTAAAAGTAGGGGTGATAGAAAAATTGTATTTACAGATCTTTAATGTACGCAGAAAAGCAATTCAAGAAATGGTATCACACTTAGAGAAACATTAAAAAAAATTTTTTTTTGTTATTATTTAAGTGTTAATAAATGAAGTAAAACATAAATGAAAAGCTAAGTTATGTATGTAGGAAAGTTTTATCCAGAAAATAAATTATTTTATTTAACAATTGTATGCTTATAAAATAAATTACAAATAATAAGGAATTAAAAAAATATTTTTGAGTGAAGTTTTTAGCAGAGAAACACAGAAAATAGGGAAGGGAAAAAATGAAACAACAGAACTTTTGAAGTGTAATGTGAGAGGAAATGTTGAGAATTAGTTAGACTGATGAAGTATCAAAAGCAGAGGATTTAAGATGAAAAGTAAGAAAAGGAAATTTTGTGATAGAATCTGGGGTATAAAGACAAGACTGGTCGAGCTTGTGGTATGTCATCTAGACTTGGATAATTAGTTTTTAAGTTTAGAGAATAGAAACGGTGAAGGAAGACGAAGATAAGAAATACGTAACCGCAATGTTGGATGAAGGAGGTAAGAGACGTTGCAAAACATTCAAAGACTTTTATATATTTATTTTTTGATTACTGGTTCTGATTTCAGGGTCAATTTAAACAGAACAGTTAAAAATTTTTCTTAATTATAGAGTACAGAATGGAAAATTTTATAACTAAAATAAGAGTTGAATAACATAGCTACAATTATTCAGTTTACTCCAGTATGTTACGTTTGTTATCCGGTAAGTTGTTACAGTTATAGTTATAGTTTTGTGATAGCTATAGTTTTTATTAAAAGAATTTTTATTAAATATTTCCTTTGAGAAATATGGAGAATTAATTTACATTTATAAAGAGAAGGGAGATAAAAATGATAAGTTACAAGAACGTAAAACATAAAAGAATAATTCATTTTAATAAAAAATAAAATTAAGCAGACAGGAAACTTTTGTCTGAAAAGAAAGGTGTAAAGAATTTTTCATTTGGATTCGCTTTAGATTTTAATTTCTTATTATTTCTGTCATATACTTTAATATCATAAAATATTTTTGAATTAAAAATTTGTCATTTTTAGCAAATATAATTTTACATATTCACGACAATACGCCTAAAAACAAATATTATAATATCTCTAAACTTTAAAATTAAACAACAATTTTTAAAACTTCCATCGGAATATTATGAAACATAAAATGACATTGGTTTTAATGCATGTTATTATCGATATAATTACCTACATCCACATAATTCATAGCCTAATTTCTAATAATAATATAAATTGATATTATAATGTTCTACTGTTCGATACATAACATAGTGTTTATTATTAGGGTATGATATGCACATTAATGCGATATATTTATGTCCTTTCTTGTACTTGATAATTCTATTTAAACTTGGCATATCGGACAAATTTTGAATGAATCCATTCTTAAATAACTACGTTATTCATTGGTATTAAACCAGACAACAAAATTATTTTTACGTATAATTATAGTATACTACGTACTTTCACCATATAAGTATTACTCAGCAACATGATACATACAATTAGTATGTTACTAATATGAAACAGGATCTTATTGTGGCTTGATTTCTATTGTTATTAAACCACTGGTTACGCTATAAAAGATTTGAGACTAATTAAAACAGAAATAAAATTAATAAAATTAAAAAAAAAAAAATGATTTAATTCCTTTTTGTTAACTGAGAAATTTTACTTTTTAACATTATTTTTTTAAAACTGAGCTTTCTGCAGTCTTGTTTAAAGGATGAGTCCGCGTAAGGATTTGCACTAAGTAAATGGTGGTTAATTAATTGCGTATTTCAGTAATAATATTTGTAGAATTATCATTAATTTATATATACTTTTTTCTAATTTATGTATATTTTTTTTACTTGATGTATTAATTCACTACAGAAGCTCAAAGTTTGTACTTGGAAATATGAAAATGGAAATTTCGTAGCATATGTGAAAAATGCTATGCCTGACCGGGGGATTCGAGAACCCAGGACCACCGGATGAGGGGTCTGAATGTACCGCTTCGCCACTTCGATTTTCTTTTATATTGATTAATATTCGTATTGACAGTGATTCTGAATAGCCTTGAATGACTTTCATTAGGCTTGGCTAAGAAAAAGCCGTACATATTTTAATTTTCTGATTTATTTTCATGTATCAGGAGTCTGAACTGTATTAAAATTATATCTCATCTATTAAAAAATAACAACTATGTATAATATTTCTGATTTATTAATTTCTGTAATTAAATTATATTTTTGTACTCTCTACTTAATTTTACATTTGAAGTAATCTAATGTAATAGCCTATTTGTAGAACCACGAATTATTTTTTGATTTTGTTTTTCATTTAATGATTTTTTTTTTTTTTATTTATTACAATCTTATAATTTTGTAACTGAACGTGGTGCTGTATTAATCTGTATTAAACTAATAAATGTATGCACCAAAATATACATACTGGAACCGTTATTCTGTATTATTTTTATTTCTGTGGTACAAATGTTCAAAATGTGCGCCACCGTGCTGTAAACACTATTCATAACGGTCACGGAGATTTTCAACATATTCTGGAACACAGGTTGCTGTAGATTACTGAAAACCGAAACAATCTTCTCACGTAATGCAGGCACAGTTCTGGGTGGATCTGCTCAGCTGAACACTTTCTCTTTTAACATTTCCCATATGTAGGCGTCAGGTGGTATAAGATCAGGAGAATGTGATAGGTAGTTGAACTCAGTTCCACCGGAAATGATTCGTTCTGGAAAGGTTTCCTGTAGAAAAATTGCTAAATACTGTCGAGCAATGTGGCTGGTCACCTCGTCCTCCTGAAACCACTATCTATCCATCCAAAGGTTCCTGCTACGACAATACCTTCTTAAATCCTGAATAAACGACCCGACCACCATGTTCCTATAACCTTCCTGAGTAACAGTAAGAGGTATATCATTATAACTCTCAATGAAATACCGACCAAGCACACATGTCGTCGTCACATGCTTACTATGTAACGGTTTCTCGACGGTAACGTCTGGCCTCTCGAAATCAAGGAAGCGAGTTGTTTGGCGATTGATGAAACCATCTAAGTGAATGTGACTTTCGTCAAAGAACCACACATTGAACAAGAAATCTGTATCCTCGTACACCATGGCCAAAAATCTTCCACAATAAACAACCGTGGCATCCATATCTTCGTTCTTCAATCGTTGTCCAATCTGAATTCGTTACGGAAATCCACCTATGTCTATAGACAATCGCCGAAGCGGCGTATTACTGATGAAGGACGTTCGTCGAAAAATTAATTTAGGTGACACCAAAACCTAATCAAGGACACGTCCATAATTCTCGTTTGTGGACACAGTTACTGGGCTACCAGACCTTCCATTCCGTTGACACAATACACTACCAGTACGACGAAATTTCATAACAATAGATAGCATAACTGTGTTGCTCGGTGCCACCTTGTTAAATTGTTCGCGATATTGTTCCGCTACTAACTTCAAACTCGACCTGCCTTGATTGCTACTTCCGTACGAGTGAAAATAATACTCCAAAATGGAAACTATTTCCTCCGTCGTGAGACACATTTCCAACTCCAACCTTACAGCATAGCGTTCTTTGCACTACTAACAACACATAATGTTGATGCAACAATACGCCGATGAACGGATATGTGCATGAGAACTGCCCGAAAAACAGTACTATATATTTTGGCGCATACGTTATTTTACAGATTTGTAAACAAAATAACTTTTGTATAAGGTTTATAAGATGTTAAGTAATTTAATTATTTCGCGAACGTTTTAAGCCAACGGAAAAATTGGCTAAATTATAACCGAATAAATCTTTGAAATCGTAATCGTTGGTCTAACTCTTCTATTAGTGATAGAAATTTAAACCTCCTGGTGGTCAGCAGTCCGAGATGGTGTTAGTTTATCTATACCATATGTATATTTATGATACCAGATGTATATTTATTGAATTAGTACCTTTCGATATATAGTTCAAGGTATTTTAAGTTGTTGGTTAATGCAGTCATAGTCGTAAGAAAATATATATTTTTTCAATTAGTTAATAATAAAAAAAGATAATGCATGATTATTGCTGCTGATATTCATTAATCTTTGTCAACTTGGAACAGGTTATTTACCCAGACAAAGCTGAAATAGTTATACGAAGACGATGTTTCCGGTTAAAAATTAGGCCACGCTAATAACCAATTCGCTTGATATGTTGGATCATTTGTTTCATACGGAAGAATGTCAGGATGAGAATATTAGCGTACTTTTTTGTCGAGAACTAATTTTAACCATTGTAAGTGTAGAATCCGATTGCTATTAGAAAAATAAAAATTGCATGCGAGTTGGATGAAGACATAAAAACGGGTGTAAGTAAGAAAAAAAATCTTTCTCATTAAAGATTTGAAAGTGAAGGCATTCTAATGTTAAAAATTTAAAAAGTTTACAAGATATTACAAGACGTAACTTGCAACCCTTTGGATATAATTAAGGAGGCTAAAATGGCAAAAGAAATGGTGATGGCTTTACAATCAATATTTGTCCATTAAAGTACATTCAGTAAACTGACTTTGTGGAAAAAATTATGAATTTAAAGAGTAGTCAGTCATAGAGATTTCTGAGAAGACCATTTTCTGAAGTTTAATAACATTACTCATGAGTTGGAAGAGTTGGTTTCCAAGATCAATGAACTAGATAATATATGTCATCTATTGCTTTCATTATCAAAATAATGCAATACAATTACAACAGCTTTAGGGATACAACCTGGCATTAAAACTGATTTTGTAAAAACAAGATTATTAGATTCAGAGAAAAATTAAAATTAAAGTCTTCTTTAAATTCAAGATCAGATTCTGAAGTAAGCTTCAAAGCATCTAGTAGTAGTAATTGTAGTGATAGAAACACCATGTAGTCTAGGGTACAAAGAAAGCTATTCTTCAAGGTAAACGAATATGCCAGTTCTTCTGCATGAATATGAATTGCACATGACATACTGTCTGTTGTCACAAACATATAACAATGCTGCTAAAATATCTGATTGGAAATTCACTATTAAAGTTAACTAGGTACTCACGAAAAGCTTGATACGTTGCCACCTGCAAAATTGTCCAATGGTAAGGTTGCTAAATGGATATTGAAGATTAAAGAAGATGTTAATAAGAAGGCAAAACTTGTAGCAAGAGGTTTTCAATTAAAAGAAAATGAATTTGATAAGTTTTTTATGCTCTAGTTTATAGGATGTCAACTTTAAGATCAGCTTTAAGAATTTATTCTCTCAAGCTGTGAGAAATTGTTGGACAATGAGACAAATAAATCTTCCAATTGATTTTTTAAATGGTACTCTTAATTCTGATGTTTACATAAAAAAACCAAAAGGAGATTTTTTTTGAGAAACACTGAAGTTAAATCGTACTTCATATGAACTTAAAAGTTCACTAAAGTGTTGGAATTACAAATTTAATGAAACGGTTTCCAAAGGTCACAGCATAATCACTGTTTACACTATTCCAAAGATATCTCTTATTGTTTGTTGACAACGCAATTATTACTGGTGATGCAAGAAAGATTAAAGACTTAAGATCAATTTTGTATTATAAATTTAGAGTCAAGGATATGGAAGAGGCTAACTGTTTCTTAGGTATGCAATGCAGTAGAACAAATGACACCTTAACTGCTGTACAAAGCAAGATAATTAACAAGTTAATAAGTGAATTCAATATGAAAAATTGTCAAAGTGCAGCTACACCAGTGGTGGTTGGATTTAAATTGAAGAATCAGCATTGAATACTATCATTCCTTATCACTGGTTAGTGAGTAGTAAAATGTATTTAGCCATATTGACAAGACAAAATTTATCATTTGTATTTTCACTGTTGAGTCGTGTTTTGACAAGCCTACCTACCTAACTTGGTAAGCAGAGACTGCTTGCTGCAAGGATAATAATGTATACCTCGAATTGGATATTTCATGTCAAATTACATCACTAAATTATTTATATTTAATAAAATTTTAATATATTAAAAAAATTTTCTGTACTAATATAATTTAAAATTAATAAAAATATTATATTAATAAAATGATATTATATAGCACAATATGAACTTATATCCTAATACCAAAATGCTACTTAAACCAACTAATAATAATTATGTGAAAAACTGGCTGCATTAGAGAGTCTTGTTTGTAGACTAACTGATTAAAAATTCAAACCTTTGGTAAGACTATAAACCATTCCCACTTTATCAGTGATTTTAATGCTATAATTATTATTATTAAAAGTAAATGTAATCTTGTTGGTTCTTTTCTCATTGGATGCTATGTTAACTGCTGAATCATCTCTGTTCTTGGCAATCGTGCCTCAGGTTCTCTACCAGATTCCTTAGATTTTACCTATAATGTTTAATCTCTAATAAAAGTTATATATGTAAAAATTGTTACTGAAAAAAGTAAGAAAATAAAGGAGCAGTTAGAAATCAGAGTCGACAGTAGCCTGAAAATGTTATCAGGGTATTCAGCCAGGGTATTGATGGAGTTATTGGAGAAACAAACCTTATCAGCTGGATGTTAGTGGGGACATAGCTTCTGAGTCCTATCTGTATCTTAAGCCTTAGGTCAGTTCAAGTACTACAACAAGCTCTTTATTTATTTACGCAGAATGTTCTAGTTATGATAAACGCAGGTGTAAGTTGATATGTTGAAACATGAAGTTATAATACTGTCGGTTGAGGAAGAGTAGAACATACTGCACTTAAAATCGATTAACGGGAAACTGCTCATCAAAATCAGAGAGTTCAGACTTAGAGATAATGGTGGCTGATTCATCTTCTAATGGGGATATTTCCTTTATTGAACGTCCTGTTGCGCCTGAATCGTTTATGTTAACTCATGATTATAATAACAAAAGAAGATTTTTTCTGACGGCAAGGATATGCGTGTTGCTTCGTATATAAAATAAATCTAATAATCGGAAAGAGGTTATTTACTTCAGCTAAACTCATTACAGAAAAATCTAAGATAAAAATAGATACGCTCTACAAAAAGATGACTGGATAATAATACTAATGATGCAGCTATTCACCCTGAAACTAAAATTAAAGATTTATTTAATTTATTAACTGAGGATCTATCGGTGTTTTGTAACAAATTAGTATCCAAATGAACATTTTCCCAGAACGTTAAAAAATTAATAATTATTAATCTCGTTAATGTTATATTATATGAGCCGGCAGTCAGCCGCAGAAATATCTACATTATTAATACCTACTTGCTTCATCACGGATTTTTTACATGCTCTATATTTCAACAACAGAAGAAAAAAGAAATTGGACGTTACGTTAATGAAATTATCCTATTGGCAGATTGCTGGGATCTAGGGATGATTTATCCTATAAAAACGGCTCATAGAAAAATCAAAACGAAGTGTGATTAAAGAATTAATCACCTCTGACGACAGCCTCCCATGTTCACTACATACTCACAATACTGGAGAATAATGATTAAATTAATTTTATCTCTTAAATCGTAAACCAAGAAGTACGGTACTTTTTCTTAAAAGATTTTTCCGCCACCGGTTCTCTTGATTTACCGTTTGTTACAGTTTGTTTGGCGAGTGGTGGCGTATGAGCTGCGCGAACTCAGTTGTCTCGATACATTAACAGAGAGAAGTTTCGGTCTACCGATGGGAAACTTCATCGGGCAAAACTTCATCTTCAATCATAGTTAAGAACACTCGGCTCCAAAATTTCACCTTCACGTAAGTTTTTTATGTCCCTAGCTAATCACAAATGGACTTCAGCAAAACAAAGCTTGTTTTTGATCTTTAACTACGCATAGTTTTAGTTCTATATTTAGCTATATGATCGTAGATGGGGACATTAATTCACGATTATTTCTATTTCTAAGAATCTATAGACACTATACGCAAATCAAACACACTAAACAAAACATACGCTATACATTTTCTCATAAATGTGTCAATAGAATCTAAAACGTCAGCGAAATAATAATAAAAAAAATTCATTACAAAATACACGGTCATGATGCTAATAGTAATGTAAAAAATTAACTTATTAAACAACTAACGAACCGTAATTCCAGAATTATTCACATTATGATTTACACCATTTCCAGATTGGTTCTATAAATAATTTTTACTAGACTCCCTAAATTAACACATTACGTAACACACAACATATTTAATTTCTTTCTAAGTTATACTATTTCTTCAACTCTCCTCAATATGTCCTCCTCTTCGTCATCACTAGCGTACATGGAACTGTCGAAACTAAGATCAGTTTCGTGTAATTTTGCAATAAAACGTTCGGAAATTTCGTCTAATATCGGTTCAAGTTTAAATAATTTTACTCAAAATATTCCATAGTTTTGCAAACTCCCTTCCAGAAGTTACACTTATTTATTTAAATTTTTCTTTCGCCAGTTCTTGAGTGTCTTCTAAGTTGATTGTTACTACTTTTTTTTTTGGCAGTGTAATTTTTAACACATGCCCAGACATTCTCAATAGTATGTCCTTCTTCAGCAAACAAAGGATTTATTTTTTACGCTTTTAATCGCGGTTTATGTAGTTTTATCGCCGTACATAATTCAACGTTGAACATTTCATGTGAAAATGTCAATTAAGCAATTAGAGTACACCAGAAATTTAAAAATATTGATTGTAAAAAGCTAGAGGCCTGAAATTTTTAGGAATTTTTCTGCACGGTTCTCTTGATTTAACAGAAGGATGAAAAGCTTTTACATTATTGTGTAAAATAAATTTCCACTTAACAATTTTAAAAGTATACATCCGAGTACTTTCGGAGCCGTTACTCCATCATCAGGGATTTCCCAAAAGATATTAATTCAAATTCAAATGTATAATTGTATACAGCGTCAAGATGTAAAAATTTTTTAAATGCTTTGCATAATTTTAACCAACAAATGTATTTGTATTATAGTTGTCATAAGTTTATGTAAAAAAATAGATACAAGAACCCTTTTTAAAAAAATTGGTTTCCATGAAAAGTTGATTTTTTTAAAACTATTTTATTTTGTTGAGATAATTAAATTTTAAGAAACACCGCCAACTTACTTTTTTTTAAATATCATATTACGAACGAAAAGCAGTAGTAAATCGTTAAAAAATGTCTTTCATTTCTTCCTCATAAATCAAAGAAGTATTATCCAGTAATAAAGAAGTAATATGACTGGTAATTGGCCTACAGCTTTAAGAATAAGCAAATTTTAAAAGAACGAAATGCTGGAATATGTTCCTATAATAAAAATGATGTCGCTTCGAATGTTGTCCCTTCCAGTAAGATTTCAACAATACGAGACAATTCATCCCCGAAAAAAATGGAATGACGTTTCTTATTAGATCAGACCAATCTCGATAGAACAAAAGCATAATTTATTGTACACCAAAGCGGAAATAATTTAATTATTACATTAATTTAAAAAATTACCTCACACTCATCTATGAAACGAAGGAAAATTATAAAGATTTATAGTGAAAATAAAAAAAAAATGAAATGATTGCAGGAAGATAACCGAACATATTTAAAAAGCAACGTTTGTAAGGTCGGGTAAAAGCTATAAAGAAATGTTTAACAAGAAAAAAATTTCTCTCGATAACATTTCATCAACGGTGAGTTCCAAAATCCGATAGCTTGAAGCATCATTTAGGTTCTGAAATAATACTAGATTTGAATACTAGATCGTGGATACCGGTGTTCTTTGGTGGTTGAGTTTCAATTAACCACACATCTCAGGAATGGTCGAACTGAGAATGTACAAGACTACACTTCATTTACACTCATACATATCATCCTCATTCATCCTCTGAAGAATTATCTAAACGGTAGTTACCGGAAGCTAAACAGGAAAAAGGAAGAAAGGTTCTGAAATAAAGAAAAAGGTGATTGCTTTTAAAGGATAAAACTTTACTTTTACCGTAAAATGACAAAAGTAGAGTAAACATTCCATATAAGATACCCGCATAACACTGAGAGTTAAAATTTTGACTCCGTAAAAATAAAAAAATAATAATTAAATACGAAAGACTAAATTAAATTACTAATAAATAAATTTTTGGCATCGAAAATTAAAAAAGAACTTAAGATTAGATTTCAATCCGTAATAATATTAAAGCATTTACGTCACGAATAAAATAATTAATCACAATAGTGATCACCTGTCAGTCCTAAGAGTAATCGGTTATCACACTAGCGTCGATTGGAAACTCAAATTCTGTACGATAATATATGATTAAAAACTCTTTATAGATATTGAAAATAAGCAAATGTGAAAAACAAAATTAACACTAAATGACAAGCCAAATAAAAATAATTTTTATCTATAGTAATTTACTGTATTTTTAAAATGAAGTTTGCAAAAAAGAAGTTAACTTAGTAAAAAGCTGTTTGCTAGGTTGACTTGAACAGAATTATAATTTTTTTAATTTATTTTTGTTTCGATTACATCACTCAGTCATTGATTAGCAAGCGCAACATTAATTTTTATTATACTTTTAACAGCGTAACGTTTGGGACTTTTATTGTAACGCTTGTTCAACGTTATTATAACGATGATTTACCTTCTTTATTATCGTCCTTTATGTGAATTTAACATTTGAATGACCAACAATACTGATAAAAAGGGGATTCAATGTTTAGCTGTTAGACCTATAAATACTTGAAATACAAATGTAATACAAACCTTTCTCAAACGGAAAATACTCATAAATTTTCTTGTAAATCTCATCTGTATACTAAAAGAACTTCCGCAATATGATAATAATAAAAAAATATATAAAAGTACAATAAAATAAGTGAAATTATCTTATGTCTAGCACCTATATTTAAACAGTGAGTGCGAATAAATTCAAATAGCTTGTTTTTTGCTCACTGCAACTATTTTTTACTAATTTTTTTTTGTATGTTTAAGATTTTATCACAAACTAGAGATTTATAACATAAATTGATGAATAATTTCTATTCAAGTAATTTATTTTTAATACCGTGCAATATTTTTATATATAATCATTTTTACTATTCACAGATACGTAGGTATATATCTATTTAGTATACCTATAGACAAATGAAGAGGTACTGCGGCAAATAGGTGAAGAAAGTAGCATTTGGAAAAATATAGCTAAAAGAAGAGACAGACTTGTAGGCCACATACTAAGGCATCCTGGAATAGTCGCTTTAATATTGGAAGGACAGGTAGAAGGGAAAAATTGTGTAGGCAGGCCACGTTTGGAGTATGTAAAACAAATTGTTGGGGATGTAGGATGTAGAGGGTATACTGAAATGAAACGACTAGCACTAGATAGGGAATCTTGGAGAGCTGCATCAAACCAGTCAAATGACTGAAGACAAAAAAAAAAAAAAAAAAAAGTATTACAAAATAAGCTGTCTGCTAAATTATGCAATAAAATGGGCAAAAAGAAAAAACTCTTCTTTTCCATACAAAAGTCATTGCAGGGGAACGTGTTAATCCAGTTATTGTAATTGGGAGATGAATTAATTATATTTCCCCAAGAAAAACAAGCACCATTCCTTAAGTTTTTGGAGAATAATGAGTATATGTTGTTGTTGGATTACTTAGCTGATATATTTTTGCATTTAAACAACTTGAATGTGAATTTACAAGGATGTGATAAAACATTTTATTAATGACAGGCAAAGTTCATCCTTTCATTAAGAAGCTTGAAACCTGGATAATTCACCTTCAAAGTAAAAATTTTCATGTTTCTACTCACTTCCGATTATGAGGAAAATTTGGATGAAGAAGACAATATTATTCACCACAGTTTGGGTAGCATAAAGATGCACTTTCATGAGCTAAAAATTCAGTTGGTGGAGTATTTCCCAGAAGATAAAAACGATTTCTCGAAGAGATGGATACTGAATCCCTTTAGTGAAAATGTTGTTGTATCTGTTAAGTTACCAGTTTGGTTTTCATGACCAGCTCATCAACGAAATGTCTGCTAATAAAATGTTATACCTACAATTCATATCTGAAGATTTAGATACGATTTGGCTTGGTTGTCGAAATGAAAATGGAAATTTAGTCACAGAAGCATTGAAAATATTAATCCTTTTTGCCCATCTTATCCCTGTGAAAAGGATTTTTCATCTATGGTTGCACTAAAAACTAAACATAGGAATCATCTTTTATCACTTGGGGTAATTTGCTTATGTGAGTTTCTAACATAGATCTTCATATGTAGAAACTTTTAAATCTAAAACAAATGCAACCATTTCATTAATCTATTTTGTTTACATCTGTAATTATAAATGTAAATAAAATGTTTATAATAATTTTTTTTTCTCATAAAATAATTTCATTATTGCTCATGTAAAGTTGTAGGCTAATTTAACGACTCTGCTTTCATATCACCATGATATGTGATGGTGGTGACCTTCCCAGGTTGAGAAACACGAACTTAGAACATACTGGGGACAAATATAATTTTTAAGAGTGTACATACAATCTAATAAAATATACTGGAAGTTAACTGCTAAGTTAAATAAAATTGCTTATTTGCATTATTTAGTAGATTCTTCAAGGTATAGTGTTTGGATTAAAAAAACACTGAAAAAAATCACAGAATAAATTCAACTATTAGGCGTGATTACTATAATCTTTATAATATTTCACCTTATAGTCAAATGTGATCTGTATCTTAAGTTATTATACATAATACTACTGTAATGTACTATCATGATACAAATATCAATTTTTTATCTTGAGCTCCAACAACAGATGCATTATCATTTTGGCAGTTGTGGCAGTAAAGTACATCATTCAATGGCAGGCCATTCTGTGATTTTTGCTTTTGACTTCTTTGATTATTAATAAGTTAAGGTATACTTTTGTTTTATAAAATTGTGAATTTTTATCTCAAACAACAAAATAGAATAAAACTTCTGCCCTCTAATAAACTGCCATGGGCTCCTGGGAAATCTAGTTGAAATATATTTGTGAAGATCACAGTGCTACTACATCAGACCATGAATGTTTCCATTCTCATTTTTGCACCAGTAATAATTTTTCTTTATATAAAATGATGTTTATGATGATTTTTCTCATTTCTTGAGTTATTCATAGCTGATGAATAATTCTACCTTACAGTTTTATTCTTTTCACTTAATTAAATTCATCTATTGTGCTCTTTTTTTAATAACTTTATTTACTCAATCTGCTTTGATTTGAATCAAGTGCATGAAATATTGTGTTGCTAGATGCTCAGCATGATAGGGATTCTTGTATGCTACTATAATAATGTCATCTTATTATTAGTTTATTGGTATAATTATAATATCGTTTCAAAAAATTTTAATTGTATTTTACCTACACTTTCATATGTATAGTATAATTATATTATGCAAAAGTAAATATTTTGTTTACCAACAACTATTACAATCTCTTAAAAATCATATTTTATAGACTTATTTATGTTCAAGAAAATATTATGTTTCTTGATTTTTTAGAAAATTTCCATTTCTTTTAAAATGTATTATTAAGAGACAATTAGAATTAATATTTCAGAGTAAATATTCAATAAGTATTAGTGGCATTTAAAGAGGCTGTTGTTTAGACTTCTTCAAAAATATGCTTAGTAAAAATTCACAGGAAGAGGTTCTAAGATAATGTACAAGTGATAGATAAAGATCTGCAGTTCACACACAGCTAAGAAGAAAAACAACAGGAAAGTTCAAAGAAACTGTAAAGATTTAACAAGGAAAAAGATTAAAGATTTTATTTTTTAAATTAAAAAACATAAACTTTACATATATATATATATATATATAGAGAGAGAGAGAGAGAGAGTGATAGGGGTAGTTAATGGGAAGATATATAAACATTTTACTATTTTTTTTCTCAAATAAAAATTTGCCTTTTTATTACTTCAACTATTATTTTTGATGATATAAATTTTATTTTAACATATTCCACTGCTTCAACAATAGATTTAAAACTCAAGTTATTTCTTTTGATATAAATACAAATGTAAAAGTATTAATATCAAAACATGAAAATTAAAATAACCTTTGCTGCAGAATTTTATAATATCACATAGTATTCATTTGATTCCCGCAATGGGTTGGCAGTTAAACATAATGTTAAGTCGTTAACGTTATAAGAAATTCTCGTCCCTAAACAATCGTTCTCTGTTCTTTGTTTGTCTTGCCGAGGATAGTTTTTCCGTTCAAGTTAATTTTTCTGCCACGAGCAGAATGTTGTAGAAATTATTGCTTTGGCTTCATGTGTCCCACTTCAAATTTCAGTTCCAAATAAGATTATTACTAACCTGGGAAATTTAAATTTTTGAAAAATTATGAATGCAGTAAGTTCATAACTTTATTATTTTAGCGATTAATTTTTCCTCCATGAAAACGGGTTTGCTACATATGAAATAAAATATCTCATCATTATATAGATTTATTTTGGGAGTAAATTACAGCCTTTTTAACGAAAAAAGGTATCTCAGTTTGAACTGTTTTAAACTTTCTAACTAACTTATACTAAACTCAATAAGGTATACGATTCAATTATAGTAAACTAATAATAAGATGAAATTTTTGTAGTAGCATACAAGAATCACTATCATGTTGAGTATCTAGCAACACAATATTTCATACACTTGATTCAAACCAAAGAAAAAATAATAATTTAAATAGAACTCTTAATTTTTTGATAAATCGCAAGCGTTAAATTAAGATAAGGTCTCCGACCTTTAAACAAAAGTATGAAAACGAGTTGCATATTCACTGTTCCATCTTCTTTCTTTTTCCTGTTTAGCCTCCAGTAACTACCGTTTAGATAATTCTTCAGAGGATGAATGAGGATGATATGTTGAGTGTAATCTTGTACATTCTCAGTTCGACCATTCCTGAGATGTGTGGTTAATTGAAAACACAACCACCAAAGAACACCGGTATCCACGATACAAGGAACCTTACCGTAGAATTTCACAAGAGCTAGTACACTCGTGTGTCCGTCCGTAACGGCGTCACTGTCGCACATACAGAGAAAGTTAAAAAATCTGATGTGGGCATCACATGACTTCGTTGTACGCCTATTAAGTTACATGTACAAATTTTTTTTAAACGAAAAGTACATAAAATTTTATTTTATTAATAACTTCCTAGTTTTATTTTTTTTTTGTTTATTGTTACTATTAAATTATTATTTATTGTAAACATATTTTTCCACTCACAGGTTAATTAGTAATAAATCAATATATATAAATAAAAAATGAAGTGATGTCGAATTCTAACCGATGTGCCTTCCCCTTGTAAGATCAAATATTTCATTAATTAAAATTTTATTTGGCTGTAACTGTGGAACCAATGAAATAAAATACAACATATGATATCTAGTTGAAAAGCTCTCAATGAGGGCTTATTACTGCAGTTAACAAGAAGTCCAAAATCCAAATTTTTGGGATTTTGTGCTTTTATGGACACTTTTGGTTAAGTCGATTGCAATCAAAAGGGGAGATGCACAACTAGATGTTACAAAAGTCCTAAATCCAAAATTTAAACATCCTACGGCTAATCGTTTTTGAGTTATGCGAGATACGTACATACGTACATACATACAGACGTCACATGGAAACTAGTCAAAATCGATTCAGGGATGGTCAAAATGGATATTTTCGTTGAAATATGAAAACCGAAATTTTTCGCAATCACAATGCTTACTTTATTTCGTACAAGGAAGTAAAAAGGCCAAAATATAACAGGACCTCAGTCAATAACACCAATTTTGGCGTCCGCATGCACACACACACACACACACACACACACACACACACACACACACACACACACACACACACACACACACAGATATATATATATATATATATATATATATATATATACATTTAAATATAAAAGCTTTCACCAACTCGCTCATCCTTAATTCTCTTGTTTCTTAAATGGCTAGAATAGTGGAATTAGGCAAGCAGACTGAAATTACCAAGGGGAGTATTATTTAGGGAAAAGTAAGAAAATATTATTTTGATAAACAACTCCCAAGCGGTTCAATGAAATAGAGATTGTATAAGAACATTGTGACTGGAAAATTCAATAACATGAAATTTTGTAGGGAATTTATTTTAGAAATCTTGTAAAAAAGCATTCCTTTTGGCACTCACTCGCTTCAAAAGATGGTGGAAAACCCTACAAGACGACTTTTTCCACCAAAATAACTCAAAATATTAAATAAAAGCAAGTGAGGGGCAAAATCTTATCTGAGACATTTATATATTTCATTAACAAATTGAATTTAAGTTTGATTAAATTAAGGAAACTACGGTAAAAAATGTTTAATTTGATTCTAAAGAGAAACAAAAAATTTCCTACCTCCTTGGAGTGAATGACTAAGCCTTTAACCTGGAAGGTCTTGAGTTCAAACCCGGTCAGGCACGGCATTTTTCATGCGCTACTAAATTTACATTAAATATTTCAAACCACCTTCTAGCGTACGTTACGTATTAATCGTCACCATGTAAGTTTGAAAAAAATATTAAATCAAAAAGAAAAAAATTACAAAAAAGGAGCTTAAAATCTACTGTTTGTCCATTTGAAGAATAGGCACTTCAGCTAGTGTAAATAGTACTTAAATGTATATTTTTTTTTTTTTTTTTGTCTTCAGTCATTTGACTGGTTTGATGCAGCTCTCCAAGATTCCCTATCTAGTGCTAGTCGTTTCATTTCAGTATACCCTCTACACCCTACATCCCTAACAATTTGTTTTACATACTCCAAAAGTGGCCTGCCTACACAATTTTTCCCTTCTACCTGTCCTTCCAAAATTAAAGCGACTATTCCATGATGCCTTAGTATGTGGCCTATAAGTCTATCTCTTCTTTTAACTATATTTTTCCAAATGCTTCTTTCTTCATCTATTTGCCGCAATACCTCCTCATTTGTCAGTTTATCCACCCATCTGATTTTTAACATTCTCCTATAGCACCACATTTCAAAAGCTTCTAACCTTTTCTTCTCAGATACTCCGATTGTCCAAGTTTCACTTCCATATAAAGCGACACTCCAAACATACACTTTCAAAAATCTTTTCCTGACATTTAAATTAATTTTTGATGTAAACAACTTATATTTCTTACTGAAGGCTCGTTTAGCTTGTGCTATTCGGCATTTTATATCGCTCCTGCTTCGTCCATCTTTAGTAATTCTACTTCCCAAATAACAAAATTCTTCTACCTCCATAATCTTTTCTCCTCCTATTTTCACATTCAGTGGTCCATCTTTGTTATTTCTACTACATTTCATTACTTTTGTTTTGTTCTTGTTTATTTTCATGCGATAGTTTTTGCGTAGGACTTCATCTATACCGTTCATTGTTTCTTCTAAATCCTTTTTACTCTCGGCTAGAATTACTATATCATCAGCAAATCGTAGCATCTTTATCTTTTCACCTTGTACTGTTACTCCGAATCTAAATTGTTCTTTAACCTCATTAACTGCTAGTTCCATGTAAAGATTAAAAAGTAACGGCGATAGGGAACATCCTTGTCGGACTCCCTTTCTTATTAGGGCTTCTTTCTTATGTTCTTCAATTGCTACTGTTGCTGTTTGGTTCCTGTACATGTTAGCAATTGTTCTTCTATCTCTGTATTTGAACCCTAATTTTTTTAAAATGCTGAAAATTTTATTCCAGTCTACGTTATCGAAAGCCTTTTCTAGGTCTATAAACGCCAAGTATGTTGGTTTGTTTTTCTTTAATCTTCCTTCTACTATTAATCTGAGGCCTAAAATTGCTTCCCTTGTCCCTATACTTTTCCTGAAACCAAATTGGTCTTCTCCTAACACTTCTTCCACTCTCCTCTCAATTCTTCTGTATAAAATTCTAGTTAAGATTTTTGATGCATGACTAGTTAAACTAATTGTTCTGTATTCTTCACATTTATCTGCCCCTGCTTTCTTTGGTATCATAACTATAACACTTTTTTTGAAGTCTGATGGAAATTCCCCATTTTCATAAATATTACACACCAGTTTGTATAATCTATCAATCGCTTCCTCACCTGCACTGCGCAGTAATTAGTTTGTAATACAAACTTTAAATAAAATTAATAAAAATTTGAGATTTTCCGACATAAATTTTGTGGCAAGAGGATATCCGTGAAGGAAACAGTGAGTTCATTCCTCCCTTGGTATAAGACAATTTTTTATTTTTTTCATAAATCCACTGTTTTTCCCTGTTTTCACCTTTGCACCATCACTACATGTTGCAATAAATTTTGCCTAATCTATGTTATAGTTTTTAGTAGCTTTTTGCCATATCTGTTGATTCATCAAATTGAATATTAAGAAATTCACTTGCTGAATTATCTGATCGTGAACATCGACAGCCATGTCATCGATTCACGTCGATACTGTGTCATCATAAAGCGGAATCTTTGCCAATTCTTTTGCTTCTTCTACGCCTATTAAAACACTGATCATATCAATTGCAACTAGGAATATGAGGTTGTTTACAATTGTATGAAAGTTTGGACATCAACTACTTTTAATGATATGAGATAAGATGCTTGAAGTGTACTTTTATCTATGTGGCTTGATTTACAATTAGAAGCTTGTTGATTTCTCAAAGTAAATTTTATTTGGAAAAGTTCCAAGGGTTTGCTTTTATGAACTAGATGGGCCTCATGCCATATTAAACAAACCACCGTGAAGAGGAGGTATGAGAGTCGAAAAATGACAAACCAGGCTTAGGAGCCTCTATATCACTAACCTATAAATGGAAACCGCGTGAAAATTCCGGCCGCGAAAGTGACCGTTTTCGCAATTAAATTTTGTTACAACTATAAAAAGCTAGACAACACCCCACACCGTCCCACAAAAAGACCACAGTTTCATTTAGTCAGCATATGCGACTCCCTCCGGAGAACAGGGCGCATTTTTCCCTCCAAATAACTAGGGCTCCGGTAGGCGCACTCCTGCTAGCACATAGGTGATGGTACCGAAAGGACTTCAGCTGATGGACTGAAGGGGAATCATGCCAGGATTACTAGGCTTAAAAGCTTAGTCTCTCACGGTCAGAACCAGTAAATAAATTTCATAATGGTCCATATGGATAGGAATGCAAATTACCAAATTCGTCCACAAATAAAACTTAAAATTTATAACCACCACTAAATAACCTATGAAATCCGCCCAATAATAGAAAGATACAGCAGCAAGGGAGCCCAAGCTCTGCAATCTGTAGAGAGAAATATTGAAACTCCCACCATTCTTGCATTCTATTCCGTTTCGAACCAGATATTTAGTTTCCAGATGCTGAATTAATTTTAATGGCTTCATGCTTTAATCAAAAAAGACTTGAAAACAAACAACGCACTGTGGCTTTCCATCCAATGATGTAAAGCCATAATTCAAATAATTGTCATTGTAAAACCTTTTTTTTTTACCAGTTAATTCACTGGACACAGATGGCTCACTTCATTTTATCACATATTTATTCATTTTGTATAAGAATTTAACTGAAAAAAAGTTACACTGTTTGACTTTACACTAAAAAACCAAAATGTCAGTTAAAAAACCAAAATGTCAGTTATTATTATTTTCAATGAAATTATGCTTTTAAAACTTATCTAAAGACACCAGACCCAAGCTTGGCATTTGAAACCAAACTGACTTTCTGCAAACCTTTACGCCTCTTTTATAATTCTGAGAGCACATTGTGTTGAAATGTATCATATGCATGTTTAAACATGAAGCTCTCACAGCAAATATTATGCAAGCAGACCAAATTACAAGGAGCATATACACATTAAATTAGAACCTGTAGATTGCTCATGTTTGTACACTTCATACATACAAGTTCATATCCATCACTATAAACGCAGCTAAATTGTTTTAAATAGGTTTCATTGGGTTTGAATTGGGGGTTGCAAAATATTCATTACATAATCTTTTTTTTTACTTTTTGGAAGTCATGGAGCTAAAATCGTTGAGATTCACTGTTCTGAGTAATTGATTAATTAAATGAAAAGAAACTCATCCTTACAAGAAAACTGAAAACATATTTTATTCTGTTTAAGAAAATCTGGAACTATACAAAAAAAAAATGCTGTTAGATAAATTATTAGATTTTATATATATGTATAAATGTAATTTTTCACTTTTTCATTTACTAATTCAGAAAAATTGAGCTTCCCTTTTCTCACATCAGTTCAAGAATCTTTAGTATCACATTTATTTCTAGCTGTGAAAGAATTTGGTTTTGTGTACAAGGTTTATATTATAATATAAAAAAAGCAAAGTTAGGTATATATTAGCTTAATATTTTAGTTCTTTCAATTAAATATCATAATTTATTTTATAAAATATTAAAAAATGCAGTATCATCTAAATTAACTAATAAAGGATATTCACTGAACATTATTTTAAGATATAGAATTGAACTAAAAGTGAATTAAATGAAGACGATCAAAATTTCTTTACTTTATGAATAAATTGAACTATTGAAAACATATACATGTTGAGGTAAAGTTCTTGTTGAAATAATTCTTATTCTGATAAAAATTCATTAAAAAAATTATTACTAATAAAGAACTCAACATAAAAAATTATACATCACTTATTCCTCTATGAAATCATCACATAGTAATCTTTTTGATGAAAGGGAAGAATGATGAAAATAGTCTTGAATCTCTATTCAAAAACATGATCATTTTAGAGGGTAGTATAAATTACAGTTTAAATTAGCCAATCAGAAGATTTTAAAATATCACACAATCAAATGTATTTTATTCGTTTTTAATATTGCATTGCATAGTACAGTGATATTGACATGTTATCCATATCTTAGTTTGTAGACAGTCTCCACATTAAAAGTTCTTGTGTATAACATTATCATAAAATCATATCATGAGTCAAAATTTTCGACTTATTTCATACCAATGCTATCATAGATATTTAATGCAATCATAGATATTAAGCCATAAAAAGTGGAATTTTTTATTTTTTTAATTTTTTGAGAACATTATGATTCTACAAAAATATTTTAGAAATGGAAAACCTTAAAATATAAATATTTTCACTTAACACACATATAATAATGTAGAAAATGGGAAACACAATCTGCAGTACAGAAATGAAATGAGATAACGATGTAGCCTATTCCCTTAGCTGATTTTTTTTTGTACACAGGTAAAGTAGTAAAAAATTAAAGAAATTTTGAGATTGGAGTAACAAACCTGGTGCTGAAAATAAAAATCTAAAGATTTGTTGATGTTACTGTTATTCTAGTTAACCGAGAAATATTGTGAATGGTATGAATTCAAAACTCAGGAAGAGATTTTACTTAAAAGTAACAGTAAAATAAAAATTATGAAATAAGAAGGATAAGAATTGAAGGCATGAAATGAGAAGGATGAAAAATTTCCTCTGTGTAAATTATAAGACAGAATATGATACACCAGAAATCAGAAATTGTTTCTATTTAAATAAGAAAATTAAAAAGGATGGATAAAGTAAAAAAGTATTGAAAGCAGACAAGTCAGGAGAGCTTTTATGCTAAAAAGACATCGGGTATTAATCATAGATTAAGAAATCAAAATAAATTCTTAATCTTACGTGTATGAAGAGAAAAGAGAATTTTATGGTAGTCCATCACGGCAATAAGAAATATGCAAAAACAAAGTATAGAGGCTTTTGAAATTTGGTGCAACAACAGAATGTTGAAAATCGGTGCAAAGAAAATCTTCCAAATAAAAGTTCTAAAAGTAAAGAAAGACTGGAAATTCATCATTCTTTCTGATTCATTTAAAATTTTTAAATATAGTTAATTGATCAACTGAATAAGAACTTAATTATGGAAGTATGAGTGCATGTCATATCTATGAATTAATTATTATTGTACATATTTTTTAATTTTATGTAGTATATTACATTCTCATAGCAATAATGAATCAGTATTTTCAAAAAGAGGTAATAAGCAAGATTATTATTACCATATTTATTTCATACTTTCTAGTGGAAACTGCAATTTATGGCTTTGTCTTTTTAATTAAAATAATGAAACATGAAGATTGTTGTGTATTGATACAAAAGCAGACCACAATAATATGAAGTTAAAAATCCCAATGTAGATCATTAAAGCAGATCACAAACAGCAACATTCGCTACAATCTTGTTATTTTACATATAACTGCCAAAACACAAGTAAAGAATTATTGAAAACTAAACAACTCACTATCACAGTACTGAAATATTTTATTACAAAGAACATAATAGTTGATAAATAATAAACATAAGATAAATATAAAGAATATAAAAAACATTAAGAAATATAAATTATTGGTTAACTATCAATACTGGTACTCACAGTTGAAACGAATAAAATTTACAGATACAAAATTTAACAAATACAAATTTTGGAAGAAACAGTTCAAATTTTTGGAAAATTTTCTGTTTTATGAATAATTTTTATTGCATCTGCTGTTAGAATATTCACTGTATTTCTGCTAGCAATATGGCTCCTTGCTTTTTACAGTCACAGGAGTTACTAAAACTACAGCACAAAACACTTGCTGTGAAATGATCTTGACCAAGTTACTTTACTAGTGTTTAAAAAATGAAATGTGTTAAGAAATCAAAGAGAGAAAGAGAGATGATTTAATTTTTTTTTGAGTCTTGTGATCCAATCACAATATAATAATAACCTATATACATAAAATAACAAAAATTTAAAATCAGTAAAGGAAAAAGCACTATTCAGAATAAAAGAAAAGATTTTTCTTAAAAATAATTTATTTCATTCTTTTGTAGACATCTTTATTAAATTTTTACTACTATTATTTTAAGTATTATATTCATTAGCACTTCATGAAATTTTATGGTTTGGTAATTTGGTTTGTATATTTCAGTGATGTCTATTAAAAAAAGAAGCAGAAACATACAAAAGATCACAGGACCCAGATATTGTACCATCTTACTGTAGACCAAGAACTGCCTTACTGTGGATCCATTAATGTTAACACTAATCAACAGCACATCATTAATTCAAACTGGTGTTAGTAAGTGGCTACTAACACCACTCAATAGTATTTTATTTATTTTAAAACTGGTTGGTCAATTGGGCTAGTAGTTAGCATGTTGACTTTTAGCCATTTTTTCAATTTCCAACAATATTTGACCATAAATTATTTCATCTGTCTCATACTCTTCATTAGTATGTTTGCATGTCTGAGGTTGTAATAATAAAATAAAAAATAAAACACAATTGTAAGAATTCATACTTATTTCATCTTATAGAATGATATTTATCTTTTTTCTCATTTGGAAAATTATTGTTTGTAAAGTCATGTAAATATTTTATTACCGGTAAATAAATGCTTTTTATCAGTGCTTTATAAAACAAGATAATATACAGAAAATGTCTGTCAGTAATAATTAGTTGTCTAACTAAGTAATAAGGTGGAGATAGCGGATGCAGTATGAATTGCCAACTGGTCCTGTTACTGGTAGGCGTCACTCAAATTTTCACATAACAGAATTCTTCAGCGATAAGCTTTTACTGAAGAAGTTTGAAATCAGCTGAAATTTACAAACGACTTTACTCAAACGGTGATGAGACACTCAGTCACAGTAAAATGTATGAATGATGGAAATAATTCAAACATTTCCGTACATCTGTCACAGTCATCCCTGGGTATTCACAGTGATGAACAACTTGTCACTAACCATCGCATAATCTGCCTTGAAATGATGATGTGTAATCTTTCGTTAGGAACAGTAAACATAATAATTCATGACCATGTGCTTTTACGAAAAGTGAGTCACGCTGGCTTCCAAAACAGCTTTCCGCTTTTGACTACCTAATATTATTATTCTTCCCTAATGACAGAAAAACGATATATCACATGTGATAATAATAAATTCGCTTAATAAATTAATTGTTTATTCTAAAACTTAAATGATGACAGCTTACGTTTATCTGAACAGAGATCATACCATTACTACAAATGAAAATTTTATGGATTATATAAACAAAAATTCATGTCTGTAATTTATAGATCTATCCTCAGACGTATTATTTGATTATGCAAAGCTACGAGGATGGACGTTTCTCCCAAGTGGGATACAATCCAGTACCTGTCGATATTCTTTGATACCATGTTGATACCAAGCATCGTTTCCTGATGACATGCCATTCCTGGCTGTATATACGGAACTTATCTCAGCTTCTAATAAACTGCAGACTGTATTGGATCTAATTAGTGAATGGATTTATAAATGAGAAATGAAGACGAATCCGGCAAAGTCTACATACGTTATTTTGCGATGAGGAAGGGTGACTGCCCTAGAGTTTAACTGAATGGCGTTTTCATCCCGCATCCTAACAGCGTGCGATACCTGGATCGCCGTCCCACGTGGAGGACTCACGTCAGAGAGAAATGGAAACAGCTTAACATAAAGTTGAGGGAGATGTACTGGATGTTCGGCGGGGATCTCAATTATAATCATCGAATAAATAATTGTATGCAACAATCCAAAAATCTGTTTGGACTTACGGAATCGAGCTGTTGGGATGTACAAGTAACAGTAAAATTAACATCGTTCAGAATAAGTTATTGAAATCTACAACGGAGGCGCCGTAGTTTACAAAAAACACTGAGATACTTGGTTATTTCGGAGTGCGAGTGTTCGAGATGAGATACAATTAAATATCAAATACAACATGAGACTGAGCAGTAATGTGAGCTGGCTCGTCAAATTAACCTCTGGACAATAGTGAGGACATTTGGTGCTTAAATCGGTTGTACGTGTTGGATTTGTAAGGTTCTTCGATATTTGGATGAATCAAATAAATTGGGATATTACGCTTCGTCAAAATACTTGGAATAGTTTCGCCGTTTACTTTTGATAATAATCAATTTTTTATTAATTTTTTTCTCATTTTAACTATTTACTTTTAATTTTGTCCTATTTCTCTTTCTGATATTTCTTCATTTGGTTCCTTTTTTTGTGATTCGTTGTGTAACTGTGTGATACGAATATATCCTTAGTGCTTTTCTTTTTTTTCTTTTTATATTATGGTCATGATGCATATATATATATTTTTTTCTTTAAAAAATTTAGTATTATATATATATATATTTAGTAATAAACTAAACTACAAATAAATATTAATTTATATATATTTATAAATACATATAAAGAGGTCTATGACCGTTTGTGGTTTCACTTTTTGAGGTTTTTATCAAGCCTTTTTCCTTAAGGCTCCATGTTTTTACTTCCTTATACGAAGTAAAGGAAACATTGTGACCGCGAAAAATTTCGGTTTTCAGATTTCAACAGAAATATCCATTTTGACCATCCCTGAAACCATTTTGACTAGTTTTGGCGTGACGTCTGTGCGTATGTACGTATCTCGCATATCTCACAAACGATTAGCCGTAGGAAGTTGGAATTTTGGATTTAGGACTGTTGTAACATCTAGTTGTGCACCTCCCCTTTTGATTACAATCGACTGAACAAAAAGTGTCCAAGAAAGCCCAAATCCCGAAAAATTTTGATTTTGGACTTTTCCTTAATTGCAGAAATAAGATCTCATTGAGAGTTTTTCAAAGGTATATCATAAATGGTTCTTATTTTCATTGGTCCCAGAGTTATAGCCAAACAACATTTTAATTAATGAAGTATTTGCATCTTACATGGGAAGAAGTCACATCGGTTCAAATCAGATTTCATCTCCGTTTTTTAATTTTTTTTAAAATTTAAATGTATTGATTTATTAATAATTATTAACCCATAATTGTAAAAAAAAAAAAAAAAAACAACTTTTACAATGAATAATAATTATTCAATAATAATAAAATAAATATGAAAAAAAAATCAGAAGTTATTAGTGAAATAAAATTTTATGGACTTTTAAAAATGTGTGTATGCAATTTAATAGACATTACTACATATGTGTATGTGTAATGAATTTGTTGAAACATCTGATTATTCAGTATCAATTAAAAATTACAATTTCGAATCGTATTATTTTTGAATTTATAAGTTTAATTTTATTTAATTAGTCTGAAATATCTGTTTAATTTTATCTACATTAAAGTTAACTAGTTCAGTCACTAGACTGTCTGAAAAATAGACCCTCACAAGAACAACATATACACTGAGGCACATATACCCGATCTTTAATAAATTTCTAAAAATTCTTAACTTTTAGTTCATTACTCCTCAGATACTGTCGGACAATATTCTCCGTAACTCGGAATTGATCATCATTTTCTTTATTTTTTTTTTGTTGTCAATCATTTAATCGCTCTTTGGTTTGACATAATTCTTCTGTTCTTAATTTGTGTACACGTTCTCTAGTTTTCAAATTTTCTTTCTCTTTTTATTCATCAACCTCTCTTAATCATCGGAAGAAGAAGAGGAAGAAGATGAAGAAGAAGGGAGACCCTCTACTCGACCCAACAACACGGACAGGAGTCCTGAAAAGAGCCCAGCAGAGATGCGTCCCGAAAGGCAGCCATCACAGAAGTGGATGAAGAGCTTCTACTCAACCTCTCCCTTTAAAACTTACATTTAGATTAACTTAAATCAGCAATTGCGACTCCTCCGGAGAAGGGGGCGCATTGCTCCCTCCATACAGTTAATGCCCCGTTGTGGCGTATTCCTGCTAGCTTATGAAGCGTTAGCACCGAAAGGACTTCAGTGGACGGTCTGAAGGGGAATTACGTCGGGAGGATAGGTTTCATAAGCCTAGCCTTCCGCGGTCGGCCCATAAAATGGGTTTGATAACGCTGGTTTAACAACGGATTGGAATGCAATTAAATCCGTCCTTAAAAACACAAAATATTAAATAAGACAAAAATTGAAAAATTAGACCCGTCACCTAAAATAAACCTTTAAAAACACGCCCGATAGAATCATCCAGCAGCAAGAGACTCTGTCCAGGTTCTGCGATCCGTAGGGAGAATCTATAAACTCCCGCCAACTTTGCATTCCATTCCATTCCTCTCTTAATCTTATTATTCTTTCCTTGATATTAACTTTTTCTCCCTCTTTATATTTATCATCTTCTCTTAATTTTTTGTATTCTTTCTCTGGATTTAACATTCTCTACTGAATATTTTACACCGTAATTAATATTTAATATTATATATATTTAATATTTATAATATATTTAATATTTAATATTAATACACCGTCGAAATTAATATTTGGACCAGTATACAGGAATTCACTAAACGGATTAGTTTAATTATTATTAACTTTTATTTATACGACACACCAGAAATCTGAAACTTTTGTTAATCTGCAACTCACGAAGATACAAATAATACTGATCTATTAATTCGACTAATAAAGGGACTTTATTTTAATATTTCATGTAAGATTGTTGGATTAATAATTGCATAAATATTTGATGTTAATAAAAACTAATATTTCAGCAATTGCGTTACTATTTACTTTATTAAAGAATTGGAGGAACGTATCTCACTTTCAAATGAAATAAATTTAAATGAAATGCAGCAAAAAATGTATATATGTAATTTAATAGGCGTACAAGGAAGTCATGTGGTGTCCACGTCAGAAATTTTGTTAAATATTTTTTGTTTATTAAAATATATTTTTTCATCTATTTTTGATTTAATTACAGGTCCATTACACCAGGAAATAAACAGGAACACGTAAACAATACTAAATGTAAATAAAAAAGATAGTTTAATATCTGGAATCATTAAAGGTTATAAAAAGACAGATTAAGATTGCTGTACTTCAAAACTGTCTGGAAGTTTGTAAATCTGATATGAATATGCAATTTTTTCCAACTGCACTTTCCTACAAACGAGGATGTTTTTGTGGTCCAATTTAAAGAATTCCGCGATAATTCCGTCTTCACCAGGAGCCTTGTTGTTTTTCAGTATTTTGATTATGTTCACAATTTCTTCGTGTGTGGATAGAAGTGAGTTAGGATTTGGTGTAGATTTAAGCTTTTCAGAGACCGCTTTGCAGTTGAGGAGTGTATTGAAATATTTGGCTAGAATTTCACAGTTTTTTTTTTTTTGTGTTAGTTTCCAGGGACCCGTTGAGTCGTTGGAAGCGTAGGCTAGGAGGTTGGTAGCCGGCAAGATTTTCTCTCAACGTTTTTTTAGAAATTCCTGATGTTCTTGGTAACAAAAAAAAATTTTTGAAATTCCTGACGTTGTTCCTGTTCTGTTTATTTCAGCCGATTACTGTCGTAATTGCGTTTTTCTCGTGGAATAATTTTGGAGAACTTTTTCATTATTTCTATAAATTCTTGCCACTTTCCTGTTGTTTTATGACTCTTGAAATTATTTGATGCTCTAATCCTACCACTTTTGTTATCTCTTTCTCAGAGGTTAGTCTAATTTTATGGTTTCTTTCAGTTTCTCTGCGAGTTCAGATCAATTCGTTGTCTCCACCCTGTGAAGTTCTTCAGTGACTTTCACCTTGTTGAGATTTAGGTAGTCGGGGTCAGTACGGAAAGTCGGGTTATTCTTATCCGTTTTCTATGGGACTGAAATTTACCTTTATTTGGAGTAGGTGGTGGTCGGAAACTAAGAATCCTGTCCTTGTTTTTACATTCAGCACTTCTTTGATGTTTTTCTTGAAGATGGCAATGTTGTCAATCTGGAATTCCCGAGTGTGTTACAACGCCCGGATTTCCACCTCTATGTATGGGTTTCAGGAATTGCGTTGACATAATTTTAAAAATGAAATCACAAAGATTTATGAGAGATTTCACTATTTTTATTGTTCCTGTTGTGAACAGTATATGGTCCTGTGATTTTTCTGTATTTCTTTTTCTCCCCTAATTTCCCGTTAAAATCACCTAGTAGAACCTTGACGTGATGTTTAGGAATTTTTTGGTGGTTTCTTCCAGAAGTTCGCAGAAGTCTTCTATAAACTGCAGGTTTTTTCAGTTACAGTCGTTTGTTAGTGCGTGCACATTAATCAGTGAGTACGCCTTGTTTCCTGATTTTATTGATAGCGTTGAGATTCTTTCCGATGGTGAGATAAAGTCAATGACTGAATCTGTGACAGATTTGTGAACCGCAAATCCTGTGCCAAATTGTTTGGGTCTTTTGTTTATCTGTACTGCGGGTTTTCCCATATAAATCTTGTATTTTTCTGCGTCAAAGGGGTTTTCATCTGTAAACCGTGTCTCTTGTAATGCTATTATTTTGATGCTGAATCTGTCAAGCGTGTTCGTTACTTGTTTCAGTTTTCCTGGTATCAACAGTGTGCTCACGTTTAGTGTACCGATAAAAAGCTTTCGGATCGCTTATTGAGTTTCCCAGATGTTTTGGGAACACATCTTGACGCCGAATCAAGTATGGCGTTAGTCACATCTCGATTCCCCCCCGAGGGGAGAAGATCCCACCTCGTAGCGTGTCCGGTCGCTACACCACCCCCTCCGTTCCTAGACAGTAGTGGCTTTAACGGAGGACATCTTCTCGCCCTCAAACTGATTGCGCACCACAGCTTTCAGTTCAGGCCCCGCAGAGATGCCACCGATGCAGATGCCCCGAGGGACATCTGCATCGGTAAAGTTCACCCCGAGATAGTTTTTGTGTTTATGCCTTCAAAAAGAAGACAACGGACACCTGCAGCTACCACGTCGCCCTCAGGAACTAAGCTAGAAGCCTAACCGCGGAATGAAGACCCCACGCCTAACACTAACTTTATTGAGCCAATTATCGAATGTCTCAGATCCGAGCAAACTACCACTATAACAAACACAGCGAAATTTAGATCTTGTTCCCTTAAGAACCCCGCTTATTACTAGAAATGAGTTTAATACTGACTCCGCTCCGGTCTGCCCGGGAGAGGAGAATTAACGCCTACTCCCACACAGCTCCATCGCGGAGTCCCGCGTGACATTTACCATCTTTCGTTACCGCCGCCGAAACGCCGCTGCATACCGCCGAAGCGGCACCCAGAAACGCCCCGCCGATTGTGTCGTTAGCTCACAAAATGCACCCGTCGAAGCGTGACCGCACCCCCCGGGACAAGGATAACCATGCCCGTTGGCAGCGGCCGCAACTCCGCCGACAGCTTTACTCCAACAAAATAACACCAATTATTCTAACCGAGGCACGCTGCCTTAAGCGCCTACCTTCGGCCAGTCAACTGCCCAGGCGGTCCCTAGCCACCCAGGTCCCTATCACCTACTAAATCCCTTCGGCAGTCCTGCTCAGGGCGAGGAAGCGAAGGAAGCCAACAACTATAGTCCACTCTCTACGAGTCCTCCAGTTGACTCGTAGATCCAAAACAGAGTTTACTCTCTCGAGTTCCCTAGTAACTCTGGTACGCTCAGCTTCGTACCGGGGACATATGTGAAGAACATGGTCCACGGTGTCATCTACCCTACAGTCCGGACAGAAGCCGGAATCAACCAACCTGAACCTAGCCAATTTATACCTAAAGGCACCATGTCCAGAGAGGAACTGTGTCGTGTGCCGATTGGGGGATACCCAGCTAACCGCTCGCAACTCTCTAACATTGGGGAATATACCATGCGTATAACGACCTGTTAAAGAAGTGTTCCACCTATCTTGCCAAGAGTCAAAAACTTGGTCTTCAATCTCACGCATACGCCCAGAAGTGAGAAGGCCTCCCTTCTTTGCAACATACCGCTGGCTACGTTCCGTAGCCGAAATATCCACAGGTTTGATGCCCGCGATCACAGTTACTGCCTCTCGCGAGACAGTCCTGTAACCGCCGACAACCGCTAATAAAATAAACGCTGGGCTCGTAATAGAATGTCCCTATAACATTGGTACCGCAAACGATGAACCCAGACGGGCGCAGCGTACAACATAATGGCCTCACAAACACCTTTGTAAAGAATCCGCATGGTACGGAAATTCAACCCCCAATCGGGATGGACCACTCTACGGACGCCGAAGAAAGCATCAACTGCCTTCTTCGCCACATACTGCAGGTGCTCCTTGATGAGAGGCTTCTCTTCAAGGATAACACCCAGATACTTTTGAAGAGTGACATACCTAATTGAACGACCGTCCATCACAACCCGCGGATGGCGAGTTGCTGGCGTTAGTCACAGCGTCGACATCGGCTTCGATAACTCCAGTTGTTTCAGGGAGTATCGTCGTAGCTGTGAAGCTTGTCCAATTTTCCATATCAAACAGCCATCTTTTAGAGGTGGGATATATTTTTCTTGTAATGTCAGTTACAATTTGCACCAGAAAATGATCGCTTCCATGTAGATCCTCTAAAACATGGAAAGTGTACCCGGTGCTATCGATCCACTTATAAGTGCTAGAACTATACAGGACATCGATCCATCTCTGGCACTGAAAAAAACTGAACCTACTTTTAAGGTAACGAAATCAGAATTAAGCAGGAACTTTTCCAATTCTCTTCCACGAGGATCTACTCGATTCGATCCCCAAAGATGATTGTGTGCATTAAAGTTTCCCACCAGTAGTATGGGTGGGGGAAGCTGAGCAATTAAACGTATAATGTCATCCTCCTACCGATCGAAATTCGGCAGGTATTTGTTGCAGATAGTGACCTGAAGCGGACGCTTCATCCTTGTAGAATTGTGTTTAGATCAACAGCTTTGGTGGAAGCCCTAGTCGATGTTAATGCGGCTGCTGAACTTGTAACTCTTATATTTGACCGTTGATCTCGCCAAAATGTATTGTTCTTCTTAATTAGAAATTAAGAAGGGATGGCCCCGAATCGGTGACCATTGAAGCCGCGGATGGCGACTGACATGGATCGGCACTTGGTTTAGGCGCCGATTGTGAGGCGGGAACCTTTTTTTTTTTCTTTTTTCCTGTTTAGCCTCCGGTAACTACCGTTTAGATAATTCTTCAGAGGATGAATGAGGATGATATGTATGAGTGTAAATGAAGTGTAGTCTTGTACATTCTCAGTTCAACCATTCCTGAGATGTGTGGTTAATTGAAAAACCCAACCACCAAAGAACACCGGTATCAACGATCTAGTATTCAAATCCGTGTAAAAATAACTGGCTTTACTAGGACTTGAACGCTGGAACTCTCGACTTCCAAATCAGCTTATTTGGGAAGACGCGTTCACCACTAGACCAACCCGGTGGGTTGAGGCGGAAACCTGAGAGACCCCCGGCACAGGAGCCGCATCAATCAACGCCTCAAGCAGTGGGGAAACAGGCCACCCTGTGGTGTTATTGGTGACCTCTGTGATTTAGAGGCTACCTCGATTGCAGGAGTCTTGGGATCCTCCATAGAAGTCACTTTCTTCGAACCATCGCCAATATTTCACTGGCTTGGTAGTTATTTTCTTCTGTTTATGAGCACCTTTGTTCCTAATTGAGATATAATCAGGAGGCTGTATTTTTATCGACGTCTTTGCAATTTCTTTTTGAGTGAGAGACTTCATTTATGATTTTGTAATTCTCTCAATCGTGTCGGCTAAAGTGGGGACGGCATCACGGACGGCGCAGGGGTCGAACTCGGCCCAGATCTTTGGAACGCCGTATATGACGGCTTGCTGAGAAAGGAGATGCCTGAAAAATTGGCCTTGGTTGGGTACGCTGACGACGCTGTGCCACTTGTGGCAGACCGAGATGTGGAGCCCACCCAACTGAGGCTCAGCCGAGCTATGCACAGAGTCAGTGCCTGGCTAGATTCATGAGTTGTCTCTAGCTCTCAGCAAAACGGAGATCATAATTCTAACGAAGAACCGTATCGACACAATTCTCTCCCTGCGGGTCGGAGACGAGACCAAGCTGGCCGCAAAGAAAAGAACCTCGGTATGATGATTGACCGGAGACTCCGAAGCTGCTCAGCAGCTTCGGAGAGCCGCTGACAAAGCTGCGAGAGCCATAACCGCTCTCAGCCAGCTCATGGCGAATGTCGACGGACCAAGGGCTAGCAGATAGCGACTGCTGATGTCTACGGTGCAGTCCGTCCTGTTATACGGTGGGGAAGTTTGGGCCGAGGCATTAAGTTTCGGAAGAAACCGGAAGCGGCTCGCTGAGGTGCAACGCACCGCAGCCTTGCGAGTCGCTTCCACGTTTCGGATAGTTCCGAGCCTGCCTTAGTGGTGGTGGCCGGCGTCATACACATTGTTCTTTTGACAAAAGACTGCCAGGCGGCCTACAGGAGGGGACGGGCAGGCGAAGACTGGGAGACTATCACCAAGGAGGAACGGACTCGCACTTTCTGGCATGGCAAAAGACCTGGGACCACGAAACCAGAGAACGGTGGACCGAGGCTTATCCCTTTGGTCAGACCATGAACATAGCGGTGGCATGGAGAGGTGGAGTAATATTTGACCCAGTTTTAACCAGTTACGGGTACTTCCTCGCTTACCTCCATGTCATCGGGAAAGCGTCGTCCCCCGATTGCCTCTTTTAACCCGATGTACGAAACGATGTCGTGCACACCTTTTAAAATGCGCTTGTTGGACGGCAGATCGAGAGACACTAGAGGCGGATCTCGGAGCACTGAGCCCCCACAATGTGGTTGCGATGATGCTCCGTAACCTGAGCAGCTGGGAGAGTATAGCCCGATTCGGTATTACCATTCTCAGAACCAAGAACGGTAACATGATCTGGGCGGTCTTCCCAGGCTAGTACTGGAGGACTCGTCTTGAAGTAATAATCTTGAGTTTAACGGTTCCAGGTCGAGTCCAGTTAGAAAGGGGGATGATTTTTTCAATATTTTATTCGATAGCCTGCTGATGGTGATTGAATAATACCATCAGTGGTAGCCCGGCACCTTGCATAAATGCATTTCCACCTCCCCCCCCAAAAAAAAAACAATGGTTACTATTACTATTGTGCTGCTTTTGACATTGGTTTTAAGTCATATTATTTGCCTAACTTTTTTTCACGTAAGCCCACATCAGTGAAACTTTCTACGAGATTATTCACTGTAATATCATATAAGTCTCAGGATCTTAATTTAGAAGAAGAACATCTTTCTACTCCTTTGCTTTTTCATCAACATACTTTTAAATTTTTTGCTCTCATACTAAGTGTTTAAAATCTGTGTTTTTAGTGGGTGATCCTCAATTTGTGTATTCTCTGTTTAAAGATATTCCTTGCTTTTGTTTTATCTCTATAGTGTTGGCATCAGTTAACAATGAAGATTCTTTGTTGATAAAAAATATATCAGGATTATTCCACTCAATTCATTTATGTTCATATCATCTGAAGTAAAATTAGATTTAAACTTCCATTGTTTGAAAATGTGCATTAAAAATTGTTTTTATTTTAGACTTCTGCTTTCTTGTTATTTCCACTTCCTCTCTATTATTTTGATTACAGCTACTTTAAAAAAATATTGAGATTCTTCCTCATATCAAAAATTTAAAGACGGTAGTATATCCCATATCCTAACACATCAAGTATAATTACTACAAGCAATAAATTGATACAAAAATTATTAATAGGTAATCAGTTAAAATTCAAGAACAATAAAATAATACCATCACTGTGACACTCAAGTATGAGTATCACTGTGAAAAGTAAAATTAAAAAATTACATGCTACATCAAAAGGATATAAAGAACATTGTTCTGCACCGATATAGTGCAGAACCTCTAGACTTGCATTTTTGGTCATAGTGTAAGCATATTTGTGATAATCAGGAAAGTAATTGATAAAAACAAAGAAATCGCTACCTAAAAAAAGAATTTTCTCTCATAGATAAATTAAATCACTGATTAACAGTCAGGCCAGTTTACTTATTTAATTAAATTACTGTTCTAATACATTTTTAGTTCTCCTATACTCCACTGAGTGCCTACTTTCTACAGAAAGATAGTAGGGGATGTGGAAGCACTGTTAAAAAAAAAAAATTATTATTTGTATTTGAATTGTATGCATTCTGATATAATTTGCCAATAAATTTTTTTAAGAAAATGTACCAATTTTTTTTTTCTCCCATGTATCTCTACTTAATGATAGAGTGAAAACAAATGAAAAAAATAATAAATAAGTTAGAACGTAAAAATTACTTGTTCATTTCAGTAAGAACAAAATAATTTTACAGATAGTAACAAATATTTGTCCCTTTAAAGGAAAAATTCCTAAACAAACACCTTGAAAAAAAAGAACTTGAAAGAAATCTATTAAAAGTGGAGAATAAAGCTACGAAGGTCATGGAAAAAAAGAGGTACATCAAAGGGATTAATTGAAGATTCAAAGATGAAAGAATATTTACGTTAAAAAATGATAAAAAATTTGACAATGAGAAATTAAAAACATTTGAAAATAAATAAAACATTTCTACAAAGAGATTTTACAAAGGGTTTAAAATAAAAAATTTCTTACCCACATTTGATTATTTAATTGTAAATCTAAATATAGATGTTTTTAGACCTTGATATTCTTCAAATATTTTTTGTACGGTTGGCATTTCGTATGCAACTCTCTGCTGAGTTTGTCTCTCTATTTTTCTTTCTTTGTTATTACTGTTACTATATAATATGATAAAATACTGTTTTGGCTGAAAAATATGAAATGAAT
Organism: Lycorma delicatula; assembly: GCF_047948215.1. Taxonomy (NCBI): domain Eukaryota; kingdom Metazoa; phylum Arthropoda; class Insecta; order Hemiptera; family Fulgoridae; genus Lycorma; species Lycorma delicatula. Next base: position 260,183,623 of record NC_134455.1, on the reverse strand, counting down.
TTTACTTTAATGGTAATCATATTTTGTATTTATAAAACATTATACTGCACCTTATATCTTATTAGGAGCACTCTTGTAATGACCAACTACTGTTGAAGATCATCTGTTGCAGAATTCCATTACATTTTCTGATGTTTTATTATATTATTAATTATAAATTAACATCATTATTTATAATGCTCTTGCTTTTCTGTGATTTTTAGTATATTTTCATAGATTTTCTTCATGCATTCCTACATTAGAGTTGTAGACTAGTTTGTAGTACTTCAGGACTCTAGTATTCCTACAGTAGAGTATATCAGTGACTATAATTGTTATTATTTTTAATAAAAATGAGTATTTCATTAAAACATAATAGAATAATACCATTAACTTTAAAAAAATATTGCACATGTGTCACCAGAATCATAAAATTTAATTCACCAAATTGCAGTTTGCTACTTGGCTTTGCCAATAAGTACATTTTACATCTCTACTAATGTTTTATTATGATTATTTTTTTAACTATCAATAGTTTTATTTTTATTAACTATTAAAAATAGTCGTATTATTTTTAAATGTTTTTAAAACCAATTGTTTTAGTGGAAAGGATAGAAATAAAATAAAGTATTTTCAAATAAAAATCTTTGTTCATTGTGTCAAGTTTAGGAGGCAATATTCTAAAGCTATTGAATTACATGGCTATTTTAAAAATAGTTTGGTTTAGTGAAAATGATATGGTATTTAGAAGGAAAAGGTTTTATCTTTACATCAAAGAGATAACATTTCATTTAGAGCCCTGAATAAAAAAAAATCAGTACCCTTTTCCAAAACTTTTACAGATTTTCAATTTAATATTTTAATTACATGACTGTTAAGTTTTTTTGACTTGTTTAAGGTTTATATTACTGTGAAACAAGATTAACTTTTTTTGCTTGGCCCTACAAAATATTTGTTAATTATATTTTAAAAAATGGGTTTGATTAAAATACACAAAATTAATAGTTTAAGAGGCTAATAGAAATCCAGAAAAATTATGAAATTTGAGCTGCAACTCTGAAAGTTTTAAAATGTATTCTTTGGTCTCAAAAATTAGATTTTTTGCCAAAAATAAAATTTATTATTAGACCTTAACCTAGCGTGTAGTATTCTAATTGTACATAAAGTGAGAATATGGTAAATATCCATTATTTCTTCCATGCTTCTTTTCTTCATAAAAAATTTAATTCAATAATTTATTGAATTGGTAGGGTTTCCTTTGCAATTTCGTCAAAATTTAAGAGAAGCCATAAGTTACCATCATTGCTTTAAAAAATATGAACTATTCCTTTAAATACTACAATTGAGAAAAGCCCAGTTTATTCTTATAACATATATGTATATTTCTTTTTTTGTTTTTTTTTTTTATTTTCTAATGTGTACATTGCAATCTGTTCAACTAGTGAACAGTAATAAGCAACCTCTCCATGACCCAATAAGATGAGGATGTTATATGTGATGCAAAATAAAGTGTAGTTTTGTACAGATTGAAATTGAGCATTCCTGAGATGTGTGGTTAATTGAACTTCAACCACCTAAGTTAACTGATAAAACAACTAATTTCTGCTAGGATTTGAAGCTCAAAACTTTAGTCTTCAAAAAGCAGCTGTTAAACAGGTGATTTTGCGACAATTTAACCACGAGACCAGCTTATGAACTCTTATCATATAAAAATTAAAATTGGTTTGTTTGAACCTTAACATACTAAATTTATCAATTTAATACACAAAAGAGATACTTCTCATTTGTGTTTTATTATAACTAGAAATTTCTTTAGCATGATTTCTCTAGTGTGATCACTTAAAGAAATTTTTATTCTTCATTCTTTAACAAGATTCATATTATTTGCTACACACCATTGGTAGGTATTTCTTGAGAACATCCCACCATAAAGTTTCTATTTCACATATAAAAAATAAAAACTTTAACCATTAACTGATATAAATCCTCTGTAAGCCATACCATTAACTACTCTTTATTTCCAGAATTATTTATATACTCCGAATACCCATTTGCTAAATATTTTTACTTCCCTGTCATCATTGCTCTAGAGCTATACTGCCAGAATGAAAGAATGGTAATCAGTCAAAAGATGGGGTAGGTTATTTTGTATTTCTCGATATTTCATTGCCTAGAAAAAAACAAAAAAGTGGGGGGAAATGTTCATACATACATTATGTGAAATGAAATTAAAATCTTGTGTTGGAGAAGGCGAGACTGAATTTCTGTTGAACCTGAAAACACTTACCCCCATCTAATAGGACAACAATAATTGTGGTACTTTTAATTATGCACATTTAGTAAGTTTATCGCAAGCAACATTTAAACATATTAGCCCCAGTAATAAGTGTGCACTCCAATTCGACCAATCGTCATGCTAAGTCAGTAAAATGACTCTCCCAGGCACAACCTCCATTGAAACTTAAACTAATCTAATCAAGGCACAGTGCCAAGCACGTCTACCTCTGGCCATTTCAACTGCTTGGGCAGAACCCTAGATACCCGAGATTCTAACCAGGACACAGTACCCACAGACAGCAGCACAGTTTAAAGGAGAAGTAAGGTAATCAAAAGATGTATAGAAGAAAACAGCGGTAGAAACCGTGGAGAAGTTAAAATCTCTACCAGGTTCCACAATCAGCCGACTACGGCACTTAAAGACTGGGACTAACGAAAATAAAAGACAGATCCGTTCAAGTTCGAAGCAAAGGCGACCCTGCAATCAGAGTCACTGCCCACAAGAAACCCCACACTCACCACCTAAACTATTGCCAAAGAAGCGATTTGGCATCACACAACTAAAAACTTATAGCCCTCCACATCGAGGAGCTAATGGATCTTAATGACACAGAAAAACAAGACCCCGCTGGGACCTGGTAGATCACCCAGATTGTGATGGGCGTTGTGAAAAACAACCCCGAGACTCACAACACCAATTCACCTAACTCTGCGTACAAAACATTAAGCTTCAAAGAAGGATACTACCTAAAGAAGGATACTATCCAAGGAATTGAAATACAATTCTACCGCACGTAAGTAACAGTCACAGTCCTTACTGTTGACCGAATGTTTGCACTCTTTTGTGCAACCTTTTACAGTTAACGCAAGATGGAGCCTCGGCTTTCTGCACGCAGTCGTCGAGCTTGTGACCTTCCTCGCCACAAAGCGCGCAGACCGACGCATAATTACAGATTTTGGTTCTGTGGACAAAACGACAGCACTTTGGCACCTTTGTATATCCACGTACTCCTTAACCCTACAGGACGTTAAATCGACATACAACCGTCTGACATATAACCATCAGACACAAACGTTTTAAAGAGACCAGCAGCAAGTTCAAACACGCCGTGATACCACTGAGAATTACGCTTACCACTCTTGAAGAATAGCCTACACTGTTTCCTGAAATCGGTCTCATCCAGTTCGGTATTCTGTTCTCTGACGAGTGACAGAACCTTCTCATCGGATAGCTGTCGGTCAATGTCGTAGACAATGACCCGGGGCCTTCGCTTTCGCTTCGGGTTGACCTTAACCTCGAGCGTCTTTACTTCAGGAGACTCCGAGATGTCTTGAAATGTCTCTTTGTCATTTGAAACCACTACGAAACTCTTGCTGGTCTCTTTAATTTCCCTAATCCTGAGTTTTTTTCGGTCACTGCGAAGAGCGACCAGAAAATCCTTCTTAAGTCGCCTACTAGTTTTAGTAGACCCCTCAAGCTTATTCACAAACAACACCTCGGGCTGCTTCGAGGCTTGACTAGCTTTACGCTTGCCCTTGACAACGCCAGCGTAACGCTTTTGCTTTACTCGGAGCAGGCGTCGAAACTTGAACTACTTTGACCTCGGAGGCCAACTTTTCAAAGCCATCTGCCAAAGGAGTTAGAACACCCCTAACATGCCGTAGACGTGGCAATATCCTATTCCTCGCCCCTGCGCTAAGGCTGCGGGGACTTTCGACAAAATCTAGAAAATTATCTATATTCTGCTGCACCGCAGCCAACATCTGCCCTGTAAGGCCTTGAGCTCTTCGACCAACGGGTCACCTCTAATTTCCCGGGTGGGAAGTTTCTGATCCATCTCCGAGCCTTCACTCTCTGAACATGAGGGGAACGGAGAAATTTCCGTTCTCCTCTTCCACCCAGACCTAACTAACAGCTGGTCCTCTACATGGCCAGATATATCCTAGCCTTACTACCTTGGGGTCTTGACATACTCACTGTCTTCCTCCTACCAAAGAACTCTGGGCAAGCCCATGAATGTGACTACTGTCGCATCGAGCCACGGACACTGGGGACCTGCTATATTTCCCTGTCACTCTTTGTACCTCTTGGCCGCTACTGTATCGGTCACAGGCTACCACGGATTACGGCCCTCATTCTGAAAAGAACACAAGAGGGACTAGGGAGTATTACATTGTTTGTTACAGGGTCTTATGACCAGGAGTCATTGCCACCTTTCAGCCACGATGATGCGAATACCCGTCGCAGAAATCGACACCTTTATACTTCCGCTAAAATTGGATATGACAAGCCTACCAATTGTGCTAACCGTGCTAACAGCCTAAGTCTAAGAAAGCCCAATACTGCTGAAGGGTACACACTCAACCTGACAGCCAGAAAATCAATGAAAATAGACTAAACGCTCAGCACTCTGGACGCACTCAAAGAGACCAGAGGTTTCTCTAGCCCTCAGCAAAATTGAAATCGTGGTTCTAACGAAGAAGCGTATCGACACCTTTCTCTCCCTGCGAATTGGGGTCGAGGTTTACAAGATCAAGCCGTCCGCGAAGTACCTCGGTATGATGACTGTCCGGAAATGATGTCAGCTTTGCTGAACAGCTTCGGAGAGCCGCCGACAAACTGCGAGAGCCATAACTGCTCTCACCCGTCTGGTCGGGTGAGAGCAGTCTGCTGGCCTTCGATCCGCCGAAATGGCGAATTTCGGCGGAAGTGTGAGCCCGGGCAGTAACAGTCGAACCGGAACCAGCTTTTGCAAGTGCAATGCACCGCAGCTTAAGAATCGCTTCCACGTATCGGACGGTTTGTGAGCGAGCCTGCAGTCACCGGCGTCATACCCATTGCTCTTTTGGCAAGAGAGCACCGGCGGCCTACAGGAGGTGAAGGGCGGGCGGAGACCGGGAGACCATCTCACCAACGAGGAACGGACTCGCACGTTTCTCGCATGGCAAGAGACCTGGGACCGCGAGACCAGAGGACGATGGACGGCAAGGCTTACCCTTCTGGTCAGACCATTGATGGAGCGGCGTCATGGAGAGGTGGAGTACTATATGACCCAGTTTTTAACGGGTCATTTTCCGCACTTACCTCCATGTCATAGGGAAAGCGCTGTCCCCCGACTACCTCTATTGCCCCGGTGTACGGGACGACGCTGGGCACATCTTTTTCAAATGTGCTCGTAGGCGGCAGATCGAGGGACACTAGAGGCAGACCTCGGAGCACTGAGCCCCCACAACGTGATTGCGATGATGCTCCGTAACCCGACCAGCTGGGAGAATGTGGCCCAATTCGCCAGCAGCATTCTCAGGACCAAGAACGGTGCCCTGGATAGTCCTGAAAATTAGATAGCAGCCTTCTCAGGCTGGTATAGCAGGACTCGGCCGAAAGTAATGTGTTAAACGGTTTCGGGTCCAGTCCTGGTAGAAAGGAGGGGGTTTTAGTCAGTAGTCTGCTGATGGTGATTGGATAATACCATTAGTGGGAGCCTGACACTCCATGCGTAAATGCATTTCCACCTACCTCCGTAAAAAAAAAAAAAAAATTATTTTTTTTTTTGTTATTGACTACTTTAGTCATTAGTCATATTTGATAAAAAATATATCAAGCAATTAAGGCTTGATATATACTCTTCATACTTAATTATTAATCTATACAAAATTTTCTTTTTCTTTATCCATTCTGTTTTCAGAATAAAATAATTCTATTCAAATAAAAAAAAAAGATGAATACTTGTAGGATTGAGGCTTATCCTTAGGCCATACCTTTCTTAACAAGCAGGCAAATCCTGCTAGCAGATTTTCCTGAAGTGCCTACTGGAGTTCTCTACTAGGTAGTAGGGTTTACAGTGGCAGACAAATCCCTAGAACATTTTCATTAACAGTCTCCTATAATTCTGTTCTCAATATTTATTTTCATAACATACTTTATCATTGAATGTTTTCATTTTTTAGTTATTTGCTTAGTGTTCTGTGCTTTATTTCCTAAAAATAATCATTTCTGTACTTTACACAATTTTTTTTTTCTTTAGTGCTAATGCTGATGCTGTAATGTAATTTCTTCTAATGTGTTTGTGATCATATTTTAGACATATTAAACAAGGTTGGGTTATATAGGATTATCTTACTTTTGTTCCTAGTTCAAATCACTTAATTTATTTATTCTTTATTTTATAACTGCTTTCTGATCCTTAAATAATTATTTAATTAATCTTCTATCTTTCTATTCCACTTTTTACCTATTTAATATTTCAGTAATCCCATTTGACGCTGCAAAATTTTTTTCTATATCTATTAAAAACTTACTTATTTCTTTACATTCCTCACAACAACTAACTTTCTTGTATTCCTTTTCTTCCTGAATTCATATTGTTCTTCAAAATTTGTTTATTATTTTTTATTCTATCTTCTGTTAAGAAACTGTAAAAGAGTCTTTGCTGAACACAAATTTAGATTGTCTTGTGTTCTTGTCATTCTACTGCATTGTGATCATGACTTTGGAGATTGGAATAACGGTTTGTTTTAAGAAAGTCTTCTATCTACATTTCACTGTTGTATGTTACATTTCACAAAAGAACATTTTTCAGATATTTTGAATCAACTTGTGAGTGTATTTACCCAGATGCAGCATATATATGGCATTTAGTCTTGAAGAGCTTCCAGATACATGAAAATTGTCTTGGAGAAATTTACTGAACATACCCAAACAAAGGTTCTGCATTGACAAAGAAGTTTCAAATGTAGAAATTTGTACACAACACGTACCAGATCACTCATTTTTAACTAAATCTTATTGTGGATACTTAAAAATATCTTATAAAAGTAAAAATATTTTTTGCTGAACTACTAATTCTTAGACTTTTACTTTTCTCTAACAACCCATCATAAATTTATCTCTGCATATGGAATGCTATCCCATGACACTGATATAATGGATACAGCTATCACATTACTTATGACTAATTTTGCCTGTAAATCTTAAAATATATTTCAAAATCATAATAATATGATTAATAAGATGTTATATAAGTCTAAATTTCTATAAATAACATATTTAAAAAATATGTTATTTATAGAAGTAAGGTTACTTTAATCACAATCTCAGTAGCTATACACCTAACCTCATCAACAACAATATAATTCTTAAAATATTGAACAAATAAGCAGACCTAGAGAAAGAAAATATGAAATATTAACATCCATTAACCAAAACTCAAATAAACTTTCAGAAAAGAAAGTTATTGTATCAATTTCAAAACTACAAACAAAATACACAAGGTTTATAATAAACCAATAAAGTAGATAAAAAGGCAAACATAGTAATGCAGGAGTACACATATTAAACTATTGTGATTTCACCTTATAATTATGCATCATACAGATTGAATACACATTTACCCACAGTTATAAAGAATTAATTTTTGCAAATTACTGCATAGAATCGGATAATATATATTAAATGTTTTCAGGAAAACAAAATTTTAAACACTACACATATAAATCTAGATTTCATTACTATTGAACAATTGCAACTAAACTTATCAAATATAATATAACATTAGTCAGTTTTATCGTTTGATTAAATACTAACAGATTTTTTAACCTCTTTGAATGGGTATTGCTGATACCAGTCCTATTGGTTGAGAAGTACTGTTAATGAGCCTTGAAAGGTCCTTTGAAAACAAACTTCATTAATTCGAAAGTGAGTAATTTAGTCTTTTTTTATGCTACACAATCTTTTGGTAATAATATAAGTAAATAAATATCTTAAAACCCCATTTTGTACCTTCAATCATTCTATCACTTCACCCTTTCAATAAATTGGAAAAAAGAAAACAAAAAGGAACTTTTAATATAAGTAAATGGAATTTCATCTCCTACATTTAATATTTGAATTACTTTTTTTATTTGTAACAGATATGACGATGGGGTCAATATTTTCCCTAATTTGATTCAATGTGCAACACAATTCTTAATCATAACATACAATATTGACCCCAATTGACCACTGAGCACAAGGAGTCTTTTAAATTTCATAAAACTAGTACAGAATAAATAAATAAAAGTTAAGAATTATTATTTGTACTCTTAAGTATTTTTAACAGTATGTATTCACCATAATGGAATGCCATATAGTAATGATGAAACAGGTTTCCCATCAAATCCTTATTGTGAAATTTGTAAATGTTAAAACCAAATTGTTGAAATTCAAGTCAGGAATATAGGTAAATATCATTTCTGTGATTTTTTTAACCAAAGGAATATAATAATTACAATTTATTGTTAGAAAATTCTTTGATAAAACATTCTAGATCATTAGCACTTTTTCGACATAAATATTTCAACTGCACTGGTAATTAGTACACAATTATTAATAAAAATAATAAATTTTATGAAAACTTAAAGTTATCAAATAACCAAATGTACAAAATAAATAACCAATAAACTATACTTCATAGCATTTACGTTGATAGTCCCAGACAAACTTTGTGATTGCTCTCTTTTGGGATCATCTAAGTTATGAGTATTTAAAATTGTATCGGCTTCAGAATCAGTAGTTGTCAGATCACTAGCCTCTTGCTTTTCAGGAACTTGTTCATTTTTATCCTGGTTTTTAATTTGCTCCTGTTTACACTCTCTAAGGCAATCATCAAGTGTTATAAATGCTAGATTTACTCCTGTAATACCATCTGTACAACCATTCATAAAAGGAATACAATCTGTGTTGTTAAAATACCATATTTTAACTGCTACCTCTCCTTCACACTTTGTCTCATTTCTTTTTGGACGAAACGTACACAGTTTCCCTAAAATATAGAAAAAAGTATATATTATAGAATATAATATCACACATGTGTATAATGAACAATATATTCTATAGAAATACTGAATAGAATTTCTTAAACTAGTATAAAATCAGTAGAATTGTTATATATTTTTTTTTGTATCTCATTTGTAAAGACGGCAAATATAAATTATGAAATGTAATTTGTATTTCATTATAATATATTTCATATATTATATATTACATTTGCTCAATTATTTTATCTTAAAAAAGATACATAGTGCATATATGTACAGAAATGGAAAAGCTGTTGCTGACTCATTCATAACTATAATTCTCCCATTTCCTATACAATTAAAAATACTGAAATTGAGCATAATAAATCCCAAGGAGATCTAAAATAAGTAAGAAAACTTATTAATTTATCATCATCAGGGGGTAAAGTTAAAAAGGGGTGCACAAATATTTAGTTCTTACTCTTAATTTATTATAAATAAAATGAAATTTTTAAATATTACAGCTTAGTCATTGGTTCTCAACCAGTGTGTCACTCAGTCCCATTGTGTATGATGTAAAATTTTAGAATTAAAAAATAAATTTTATGCCATTCTGAAAGTCTCTATTCAACATAATTTATACTTACCATGAAACCTTTTATATTTTTAAATTTTTTTGAGATAGACTGTACCTATCAACACCTGTAACAATGCTGAGTTTAATTTTTCTACCTGTAGATAATTTTGAGTTATGGTGAACACCTGTAACAGTGCTTAGCTTACTCTTCCCACCTTGTAAGAAACCGAATGTTCAGTGTTGCCATGTTGTGAGTTAGTGTTGCCAGTTTCAATTTAAATATATCATAAGTAGGTAATGGTGAAACTATTTTACAAAAGTATTTTTGTATTATTTTTATTTTGAAATTATCTCTCATTCTAAAAAGAAAAGCTTCAAGTTCTGAGACCTGTGTCAGCAATCATGGCAGTGTTCAAGTAATGTGAGCGGAAATTATGATTCCCTTCAGGATTCTCAAAAACAAGCTGTGCTTCATAAATACAGGGATGAGAAAATGAATTATTTATTTCAGAAACCCACGATGTTTCACATGAATATCAATCCACATAACAAGGAAATAAATGATTCACTTGCAGTATGGTTTTACATGGCGTGAATGTGAGCATAAACAGATACCCAAGTGTCTTAAATGCAGAAGTGTTTTGTCAAATCATTCGATGGTGACAAGTAAACTCAAAATACATTAATATAGAAACTAATCATTCTCATGTAGCTTCAAAACAAATAGAATATTTTGAACTTCTGAAGTTACAAAATAAAATGTTTAGTTCGTTATTGAAATGCATTTCCGTTTCTGACAAAGTGTTGCATGCTTCTTATGCAGTATCTGAGTAAATAGTCCAACAAAAAACCCGCATAATATAGGCAAGGAACTAATATTACCAGGAAAACTACCTAATATTACCTAAACTAAATATTACTAAAAACTAATATTACTTACTAATATTACCTAAAACTACTAATTACTACCTAAAAACTAATATTACCTAAACAAATTGTGAAAATATGTTTGATGCTGTAGAAAAAGAAATATCCAAAATTCCATTATCCAATAATACTTCCAGGTGCAGAATAAAAGAAATGTCTCACAACATTGAAATTATTGTGAACAGACTGATGCAAGTGGTAAATGACAAATAGTAAGCTTTAATAGAGTTGAATATAATTTAGATATTAATGAACAATTTTTATTTTGCAAACTTGAAACCATTACTTCAGAAAAAGATATTATGAGTAACGGCTCCAAAAAAAGATTAGTGTAACGGCTCCAGTGTTAATAATTTTCTTGGCCCTAATATTTCCTGAGAAAATTGCAACTCTCTTGGACTGACAAGGCACCAGATAGGGAAAATCAAAGATTTTATACGTTTTGACAGGGAAGTGAACCCAACTATAATGACAATTCATTGTTTTTTTTTGCATAGAGAGGTGTTAATTATTAGAATTTTTGACTTTATAGAATTGACTAGAATTGACTTTATAGAATTTAATCTTTAGAACGAGTAGTAAGAATGACTATTGAAATGGTCAGTTATTTTAAAACAAGACCAATTAGAAAATCTATGCAATTCTATGGGAACCAAGCATACTAATTTATTGCTGCGTTCAAAAGCACACAGGCTTTCTAGGTGGAAATCATTGTATGACCAGCTGCTTATTTGTTTGTAAGACTTTTGAAAGGTAATTTTTGGTATGCCATACTAGAACATCTTGTCAAAATGCAACACAAAACAAAGAATATTGTTTCAGCCACAAACAAAATGCCTGAAGTACCCAAATAATAAAGAAATGCCTGAAGAAGTTAATTAAGGAATATTTAAATGCGTTACAAACTTCAGAAACACATTACTTTCATACTTTGTCTGTTTCAGACTTAGAATTGGTAATTTCTCCTTTTGGCACAACTGGTGAGATCAACATACAAAATGCTTCTAACAAATTGTTAGGCTTGTCATGTGATTCTACCATGAAAACAGAATTTATAGAAACTTCAGTAGAGTCCTTTTGGATTTATGTGCAATGTCAGTATCCCACAATTACAAAGAGAGCCATAAAGGTTTTGAGAGCATTTTTTACAATGAAAATAGTGAAACCTAAACAGAGGAACAGACTGGTAAACATCTTGAAGATGATTTGCGGGTTGGCCTGTCAGCCATAAGGCCATGTTTTGACAAAGAATGTGTCTTCACATTAATTTTAGTAGTGAATGTTTAAAAAAACAATAAGAAATATTTTTTTAATCAGACTTCCACCAGGAAGTCCAGACCACCATACCATGGCAGCTGGTATACCACAACCTATACCAACAACATACCATACCAGGTCGGTATTCCAGGCACTTACACTGTTCGATATGCTGCTTGTATTTAGAATGCACTCGCATGTTAACATTGGTCTATGTACTCTGGATGTCTATTACTTAAAACCAGCAAAATGTTTTTTTAATAATCTGGATTTAATTTAAGAATAATTAAGTGTTGGTAGCAATTTATCTTTACTCCATACAATAGCAATGAAGAATTACATTCATATTTTATATTTAAGTAGGAAACACATATTTATTTCTATATAAATTCTACATGTTACAGACAACAAATCCTTAAATTGGACAGTACAGTTGACTGGCAATAAGTATAAATATTAAATTGATAATAAGTATTTGAATGTATAATGGGACAGTTAATTTTTTAATGAAGTTCTTCATTTTCATTATGTTCAATAAAAAGTATTGGACATTTTTTTATCATTTTGTGTATTCCTATGGATATTTGTGAGTAAAAATTAGTTTCAACACTCCAATAAAAATTAATACAATACTTTTTTCATGTTTATTATATTTTTAATAAAAAGACATCTGATATTTAAAAATGTGCAGCTTGCCTTATACAACACAAGATTTTTATTTCTAAGTAGTTACCTATATTAGCTAGCTGGTATTTTCGAACATCACCATAACATGCAGTCATTAAATCAATAATTCCTAATAGCATCAAATAAGTGAATTTCCCCATCTGAAAATGTTGAAATTGTTTGTTATCAGTTTTTAGGAAATTTACTTTATTATGTAATTTTAAGTGATAGGTAACACTTAACTCTATTAAACAGAGATATTTTAACTCTGTTATTCTGTTTGAGTTATATGTTGAAAAACAGATCAGATATTTAATATATCTTTTATATTCATCTATTTTACTCTTGAACTATTATAAAAAAAAAAAAATTATCTGAGGCTTTTTTATTAGTAATGAAGGGATAAAAATATTAGAATTACCATCTCCAAAATTATTTACTTACAACTATATCAATTTTTTAACAAGTAGTAAGGTCAACTGGGTTCAGAAAAGTGAATAGGAAATAAAAAAAATTCATGAAGTCTGTCTACATCAAAATGACCTTATGGTAGGCTACATTGTACCAGTTACAATTTTGGAAAGTATTTTATATTTAGGCTAAAAACAGGTAGTATGAATGAAAAAATTTAAATAAAAATCAACATTATCATTCACCAGTTCAAAATAATTTAAAAGGATACTGAAAAAAATAAAATGATAGCCTTATAATGTTGAATAATTTTTCATAAAATGTACAATGTTAATAATGAAGCTTTTTCTTAACCCTGCAAGTATAATAATATTTGAGAAATACTGAATTTAGAAAATTACAAAGTTTGAAGTTATGTGAAAGTTTAAAAATGCACATACAGTATATGTGTGATTTCAGTAATTGGGTATTATTGTTATGATCGTATATGACTGCACATCATATTAATAGAAAAAAGAAAACTATACGTCAGTACTGAAAATTTGTCTATTAAGAAATACCTTTTTCCTTAAAATAATGAATTATTATCATTAGTTCACATGATGATCCAAGGGTTTTTAAGGTTATTTGATGTCAAAAGTGATCTTGAGAGCCACATATCCACCAAAACTGATTAAAACTAAAAATTGAAGGGTTTTTTGAATGGAATAGTGTTTAAAGTTTTATAAAAAATAGTCAAAATGTTTTATTTCTAGTGGTGTTCTCAGCAATCAGAAAGAAAATTGTTACTCATAGCGTCCTCTAATTCTCTTATTGAAATGTATTTTATACCATGAAAATAAAATTATTAAATAAATTGTAATTTTTTTCTACTACAAAAAAAAGAAGAAATTAGAATACTTCACAAATGGCAATTATGCATTTTAGCTACACATTAGACAAATATAAAATTTTATAAAAAGTAACAATTTTGAATAAGGTAATCAAATTGAAGATAAGTTACAAGAATTACTTCGATACTTGAATTTTGAAAATCTGGCTCATTGGTTTAAAAAATATAAGCATTTTAATTTCAAAAGTGTTATACAAGCAAAGAAACAAGCCTAACTTGTAGTAAAGAAACAGACATTATCATTGTGATTGAAGGTTAAAAATGTATTATTTAAACAACCTTCAAAATAGAAATAAAGTTACAAGGAGGATGTTCATGAAACTATAAGACATACACTCATTTGTTTGGTGCACATCTTTATTTCTATGCATTCTGCAATGGTCATTTAAAGGCAATATATTTCATCGTTACATATTGTTTTCTTCATTCTTCACCTTCAGGTGTTATCTGTTTACACTTTCTTGCATCACATCCTTTTTGAATAACTGTTAAATCCTTTAATGAGTAACAGTTACTTAAGAATAAATAATAAATAATAAATAATTTTTGAACATGTTCAAGAAGTTTCTGATATTCTAATCAGAATTTACACATAATTATTTGTACAATCTAGATTTATTTATTTCATATAGATGATAAAAGGAATATAGACATAGTTACTTTGCAATCTGTATGAATATATTTTTAAATATTCTGATGTTTGCAGCTTATTTCAAGGAAAAAATAAAACAAATGTATCTTGTCAAGCCTCCTCTATGAATCATGAGACCTTGCCGTTGGTGAGGGGGCTTGAGTGCTCAGGGATACAGAGTAGCTGGACCGAAGGTGCAACCATATCGGAGAGGTATCTGTTGAGAGCCAGACTAAGGAATGATTCCTGATAGAGGGCAGCAGCCTTTCAGTAGTTGTTAGGGGCGTAAGTCAGGACGACTTAAACGGCCTTATCAACATCACTCAGTCCTCTGAGTACTGCGCAGCTGAAAGCAATGGAAAACTACAGCTGCTTTTTTTCCAAGAAAATGTGGCTCTCTGCATTTTCACATAGCAATAATGGAGGCGCCTTCCTTGGTAAAATATTCCGGAGGTAAAATAGTCCCCCGTTTGGATCTCCGGGTGGGGACTACTAAGGAAGGGGTCACCAGAAAATTAAAAAATAACATTCTACGAGTCGGAGCGTGGAATGTTAGAAGCTTGAAAAAGGTTGGTAGGCTAGAAAATTTAAAAAGGGAAATGGGTAGGACAAATGTGGATATAGTAGGAATTAGTGAGGTTCGGTGGGAAGAGGAAGGCGACTTTTGGTCAGGTGATTTTAGAGTAATTAACTCAGCGTCAAATAATGGGCAGGCAGGAGTAGGTTTCGTGATGAACAAGACGATAGGGAGGAGAGTGGAGTATTTCAAAACGCATAGCGATAGAATCATTGTAATAAGGATAAAATCAAAACCTAAACCGACAACGATTGTTAACGTCTATATGCCTACAAGCACCCATGATGATGATGAGGTAGAGTGTGTATACGAAGAGATTGATGAAGCAATTAAACACGTAAAAGGAGATGAAAATTTAATAATAGTTGGAGATTGGAATGCAAGCATTGGAAAAGGCAAGGAAGGAAATATAGTGGGTGAATACGGGCTGGGCAAAAGGAATGAAAGAGGGGACCGACTTATAGAATTTTGCACGAAGTATAATTTAGTAATTGCCAACACCCAATTTAAAAATCATAATAGAAGAATATACACTTGGAAAAAGCCAGGCGATACTGGAAGGTATCAGATAGATTATATCATGGTTAAGCAAAGATTTAGAAATCAACTCGTTGACTGCAAAACTTACCCTGGAGCAGACATTGATAGCGACCATAATTTGGTGATAATGAAATGTAGATTGGGGTTTAAAAACCTGAAGAAAAGGTGTCAGATGAATCGGTGGAATTTAGAGAAGCTTGAGGAAGAGGAGATAAAGAAGATTTTTGAGGAGGACATCGCAAGAGGTCTGAGTAACAAAGATAAGGTAGAAAATGTAGAAGAAGAATGGGAGAATGTTAAAAAGGAAATTCTTAAATCAGCAGAAGCAAACTTAGGCGGAATAAAGAGAACCGGTAGAAAACCTTGGGTTTCAGACGATATATTGCAGCTGATGGATGAACGTAGAAAATATAAGAATGCTAGTGATGAAGAAAGTAAAAGGAACTATCGGAAATTAAGAAATGCTATAAACAGGAAGTGCAAACTGGTGAAAGAAGAGTGGATTAAAGAAAAGTGTTCAGAAGTGGAAAGAGAAATGAACATTGGTAAAATAGACGGAGCATACAGGAAAGTTAAGGAAAATTTTGGGGTACATAAATTAAAATCTAATAATGTGTTAAACAAAGATGGTACACCAATATATAATACGAAAGGTAAAGTCGATAGATGGGTGGAATATATTGAAGAGTTATATGGAGGAAATGAATTAGAAAATGGTGTTATAGAGGAAGAAGAGGAAGTTGAGGAGGATGAAATGGGAGAAACAATACTGAGATCTGAATTTAAGAGAGCATTAAAAGATTTAAATGGCAGAAAGGCTCCTGGAATAGACGGAATACCTGTAGAATTACTGCGCAGTGCAGGTGAGGAAGCGATTGATAGATTATACAAACTGGTGTGTAATATTTATGAAAATGGGGAATTTCCGTCAGACTTCAAAAAAAGTGTTATAGTTATGATACCAAAGAAAGCAGGGGCAGATAAATGTGAAGAATACAGAACAATTAGTTTAACTAGTCATGCATCAAAAATCTTAACTAGAATTTTATACAGAAGAATTGAGAGGAGAGTGGAAGAAGTGTTAGGAGAAGACCAATTTGGTTTCAGGAAAAGTATAGGGACAAGAGAAGCAATTTTAGGCCTCAGATTAATAGTAGAAGAAGATTAAAGAAAAACAAACCAACATACTTGGCGTTTATAGACCTAGAAAAGGCTTTCGATAACGTAGACTGGTATAAAATGTTCAGCATTTCAAAAAAATTAGGGTTCAAATACAGAGATAGAAGAACAATTGCTAACATGTACAGGAACCAAACAGCAACAATAACAATTGAAGAACATAAGAAAGAAGCCCTAATAAGAAAGGGAGTCCGACAAGGATGTTCCCTATCTCCGTTACTTTTTAATCTTTACATGGAACTAGCAGTTAATGATGTTAAAGAACAATTTAGATTCGGAGTAACAGTACAAGGTGAAAAGATAAAGATGCTACGATTTGCTGATGATATAGTAATTCTAGCCGAGAGTAAAAAGGATTTAGAAGAAACAATGAACGGCATAGATGAAGTCCTACGCAAGAACTATCGCATGAAAATAAACAAGAACAAAACAAAAGTAATGAAATGTAGTAGAAATAACAAAGATGGACCACTGAATGTGAAAATAGTAGGAGAAAAGATTATGGAGGTAGAAGAATTTTGTTATTTGGGAAATAAAATTACTAAAGATGGACGAAGCAGGAGCGATATAAAATGCTGAATAGCACAAGCTAAACGAGCCTTCAGTAAGAAATATAATTTGTTTACATCAAAAATTAATTTAAATGTCAGGAAAAGATTTTTGAAAGTGTATGTTTGGAGTGTCGCTTTATATGGAAGTGAAACTTGGACAATCGGAGTATCTGAGAAGAAAAGATTAGAAGCTTTTGAAATGTGGTGCTATAGGAGAATGTTAAAAATCAGATGGGTGGATAAAGTGACAAATGAAGAGGTATTGCGGCAAATAGATGAAGAAAGAAGCATTTGGAAAAATATAGTTAAAAGAAGAGACAGACTTGTAGGCCACATACTAAGGCATCCTGGAATAGTCGCTTCAATATTGGAAGGACAGGTAGAAGGGAAAAATTGTGTAGGCAGGCCACGTTTGGAGTATGTAAAACAAATTGTTGGGGATGTAGGATGTAGAGGGTATACTGAAATGAAACGACTAGCACTAGATAGGGAATCTTGGAGAGCTGCATCAAACCAGTCAAATGACTGAAGACAAAAAAAAAAAAAAAAATCTTTTCAAGAATTTAATAATTTATTTTCAATAATTCAACTTATTTTACAATCTACAAGCACAATATAGACTAAAATATCATGAAAAAAATAAAACTAAATCAAGAGCTTACCTTAACCAGTAGTGTTACTTCTATAATAAAAATGGAAATATAAAAATCTTATTTTCAGCCTTGTGGACATTTTGTTGAAACAACATTGACAGAGGACATGTTAAAAAGTATTATCATCAAAGTTGATTGGTTTCCATTTGGTCGGTAAAAATGAAACAAACTTTTTTTAGTTACTCTAATCAGTTTATCTTGTACAAATGTAATTAGGAAGAAGGATGTTAAAATTAAACCGTACTATCTGTGAAAAATAAACCATAATTGTACCCCAATTTGCATTTGATCTTTGCTCAATTATATAATCATGTCCTACAGAAAGTTAATGAAATATGTGTTATGAAAGAAGAAAAGAATCTGATTTCTGACAGGGATTGGTTTTTAAGAAAACTGCTTCAAGAAAACTAAATATTAGTTTAAGAATTGTATAATTTTTTTACATTACCAGTTCAAAGAATTGAGATGAAGAGTTAGAACATTCTACAAGTGTTCGAACATTAATATCTTGAGAAAGAGTTATAATTCTACAAATAATAACCTGGTAGGTAAAAATTAAAATACACACACACACACACACACACACACACACACACACATATAAATGATTAAACCATTGTTATTATGATGTCATTCAGTAATTTCATGTAGTAGTTCAGCCCTAACGACCAGTTAATAGAACCCATCACTTTAAACCAACAGCTTCACCTGTGATTCTATTTCCAAGTTAAAGATAAAAAGAAACAAAAAGGAGTTTCTTCTTTACAAACTTCAAGACAGTAGCATCAAGAAGAGATGCTATCAACACATGTAATGAACATGATAATTATGATTGAAAGAAATAAGGAGATGACAGGAATTATTTCAGTCAAGGTTTTTTGCAGTCTGATATAGAATAAATTTTTTACTAAATTGAACTTATAAGAAAAATGGAAAAATTGTCTCTGACTACGAAGTAATACTGCCCTTCTATGCTTTTTGAACCCTAAGATTGAATCAAGTTCAAAGCAAAATCAACCAGTGAGTCTTATTTACAACAGTTAAGCTATTTTAAAATAATAATGGAACTATCCAAACAGAGAAATCATGAGAAATAGAAAACTTTATCAAAATTCTGTATCATTTCAGTTCAACTTAAGTTTGTATTTATATACATGATTATTTGTTTATTTCAGTATACTAACCAGAATATTGAAAAGGTTATCACAATGAATGTATGAGAGAAAGTACATTTAGATAAGGTAAATCAAAGAATTTTTAAACAAAAAATTAATTTAATTCAGAGTCCTTGCATACTTATCAATATTTTTAATGAGTGTAAAACCAAAAGAGGATGAAATAAACTAAACTTTAAAAAAGTAATAGAACTGACTTTGAAAAATCAGTTAAAAAGTTAAATATAACATCTATTCAATTTTTTTTTTAGTAGAATTTTCGAAATTTAAACATTTTAATAATAGGAATTAAAATTATAAATAATCGGATTTTCACCAAAAAAAAATTAAAGCATGATTAGTGTAACTATTATGTCTTTATATCTACTTGTTGGCAGTTGAAAGCTGTAGTTCAGCCTATTAACTGAACACCTAGTCATTTAACTATTTCAAGGTGCAAACTTCCAATTTATTATCGATTACTGTTTTCATAAAAATGAAATGCATAATTGATGTGCAGGTTACGAGAGTTAACCCACCGGGTTGGTCTAGTGGTGAACGCGTCTTCCCAAATCAGCTGATTTGGAAGCTGAGAGTTCCAGCGTTCAAGTCCTAGTGAAGCCAGATATTTTTACACGGACTTGAATACTAGATCGTGGATACCGGTGTTCTTTGGTGGTTAGGTTTCAATTAACCACACATCTCAGGTATGGTCGAACTGAGAATGTACAAGACTGCACCTCATTCACACTCATACATATCATCCTCATTCATCCTCTGAAGTATTATCTAAACGGTAGTTACTGGAGGCTAAACAGGAAAAAGAAAAGGTTGCGAGTAAGTCAGTAGCTTATTTGAATTATTCTAGTACGTGAAACAGGTTAGATCAAAAGTAAATTTCTGTTTGCATATCAAGCAGTTATTAATAACCAAAACCCGAATAAAATATTTCTTTCTCTCTTATCAACGCTTTTATTAATTATTGAATTTATTATAAAAAAATATTAAACAGAAAACAATTTAATTTAATTTTATTTTACTTTCTTCTCTAGAAATTTTTGCTAACCTAACACAAAAAAAAATTTGGAGTCATTCTTAAGGCACGCTGTTCTTTACGATAACTGATTCTTACAGAGAATGCAATTTTTCCATATAAATTTAAGTATCTTAAATCCAAATTCTAACCCATAAAAATGCAAAACTTTCCGTTGGAAATAATAGTTCGTGGAACGATTACGACATACTTTTACAACGAAATAGTACAACAAAAATCTTTTTCAGACGATAGTGTTTTTTATACGTTTGACTACACGCAGTTCTCGATACACTAAGAAAAGGATCTTTGATTCGGTGATTAATCTATATGTGAAATCTTTCCTATAACCTAAACAAATTAATTGAATTAAACAAATTTTAATCCATTAATTTAATAAAACCATAACTAAGGCTCGCTTTATTGTTAAGTAAGAAAAACCATGTGAGTCAAACAATTAAAATAACCCTTTTTCCGATTCAGTAAGTAATTCTCTAAGATTCGAAGAAGGAAAATTAAAAAAATAGACTACTTTCTTCGCTTAATTAAATCGCTAAGCTGAGAGCGATAACTTACTTTCAATAAAGTAAAAAGCCACATTCAGATTACTACATCAACAAAATTAATTTTGCGTTTTGTGGTTTCACTACTAGTTAGGCTAGTGTTTGTAAGATAAAAAAATTAAAATGTTCCGTATAAAAACAATATAAATCTTCACTGAAGCAGATACAAAAAAATGCAACAAAAATAAATATGTGATAAAAAATGAATTATTTTATATTTTAAGTAAATAGACTTATACTTTAAATAAAAAACTTAAATGTACGACATTGTTACAGTGGTTTTTATAGAAAAATAATGTTCCTTCAGATACGATAAAAATAGGAAACAGGAAATGATAAAATAGTCGTAAGAATATCTGGGCCATTTCATATCGTGTCTGAAATAAGGTCGAAATAGAAAATTATAATATATTTTAATAATTATAAATTACAAAAAAATAACCTATGAAACTATTTCTAACACAGTCGTATATAAAATATGTTTTTGGGTTTCACACCGACCCTGTTACAGAGGAATACAAAATTTTGAAAAGATAGTTTAATGTTTTCGTTTACTTAAAATCGCATAGAAAATTATATTTTACTACTCAACATCTTCTTTTACAGTATTAATTACTAATTTGAAAATTCTGACATTGAAAAATTTGCAAAAGTACTAACTTAAAAACTCACAAATGAGTTATGTATTGACAGCGAAAAAATATATTAAAGTCATGATTTTTCCAGGATAATAATACATTCTCTGAAACAACTTCCTAATGAAATTTAAATGTTTTATATATATTATACACAAAAAAATTTAAAATAGAAGAAACCATTATGGGAATTAGTATTTCCTGTATTTACTAGTTCACAAATCCAGTTATCAATGTAACTGGAACCAATGTAAAACAATTAAACAATTAATTTTAACATATAAGATGTAAAACATCAGATTCAAAAGAACCCATTTTACGATGGCAGGCATATGAGGTAATGTAAGAGTAAAGTAAAATTTCAACTGTTAAATATTTTAAAGTAGGAGTAATAATAATAATATTATTAATAATAATAATAACAATAACTAATTTTTATTCCGTTTTCAAAAACATACAAAAGGACAAATAAAACTAGGAAAAAAGCAACTACTCTTGCCAAAAGTAATTAGTTTTACAAGGGAAAATTTAATTATTAATTTTATTTACTCCAGTCATTACTTTCACGTAGGGAAAAATAAAAAAATAAAAAATTAACTTTATTTAAACTATTTTATCATTTCTTTCCAATTTATATAAAAGTTTAGAGTAAATTATTTTTTATTAGGTGGAACGACATGTGTAACAATTTCTAATAAAATGGCAGCTGCTGTTCTTAGATAAGGGTCGAAAGAGATTCCTTGTAGGAAATATTTAGTCACCAACAACTGTTGCATTAGACCGAAACCTTGATTTTACTTGACTTCTGATGTCACAATTTTTAGGTTTTCAATAGCTAGGGATTAGATACTCCTCTCTTTCAAGTTTTACTTTATGTTTGCATTTAAGTCAGTTCTCCAACTACTGAAAACATTGTAACTCTTTTAACAATAAATTAGTAAATATTAAATCTTACATTCGTTTTCGGTAAAACAAGGTTTATCGTTTCCACCTCAGTTCCAAAAGTTGTAATTAGTTACAAAAATTACAGTTTACAAAATAAAAGTTGTAATTAAGAAACAAGAAAGTGCATTGTATCTATTTCCTCTCTCATCAGCAATCTGTGATGTCTGGTGTGCTGTAACAGTGATTCTATACTCGTAGTATAACAGGAGTATATATTAGTTCAGATTAAGATAAATGCAAAAAATTATTTTTTTTTTTAACAATATAAAAATTCATTAATGGATTGATATTAATATAAAGAAAAAAATGTAATTTTATTTCAAAATTGATATGAAGATCTTTTAAATTGGTCGGTAATTTATTAAAAATGGCATCAGAAATCTAATAAGTCCCTTTTTTTACGTAGAAATAGTTCCTTCTAAAATAAGAATTTTTTCGCCTTAAACAACACAGTGTTGTTTAAATCTTTAATTAAAATTTTTCTTGTTTAATTTCTTCAAAATAGTTTCAGTTTGATTGTTCAATTCGTTTTTTACAACTAACATGGATATTCTTATTGAAATAGGCGTGGCAGCGAATTGCTGTCTAGACAAAATAAAATTTAATTTAGGATGTCATATATATTTTTAATAGTTGACGGGATGCGCCTACCCATTTTAGTAAATATATGACAAGTGAGCGGTTGGGACACGTAAGCCGGTGGTTTATGGCACCGCTTAGTCCGCTCACGCTGTTAGGTAAGCTCTAGGAGCTATTTAGGACACTGGTCGCTAAACTGTTTTGAAGCTCAGTAGCCGTTTGTGGCGCAGACATTCGATCTTATGCTTTAGGGCGACCGAATGGGATGGTGGCGGGAGAAATGCCAAGCAAACCAATATACTATATCCTAATGTAAGAACGAGTGGTACTTTTTGAAGAATCGCAAAGGCGGTGGTGGTTGGTGTTACAGTATGAAGTTTATAACGTAATTTACATTTTTAATTCAGGTACTTCATGTTTGTTACAAAAAAATGAAATTCGGGAATTAGCATTAAATTTGATAAGTAGAAATTATTTAAAACTAAAATTTTACACTATATACCACAGTTATTGTCACTTTAGTATAGATATTTGTATTTGACTACCTTTACCGCTTGTACCTCTACATTTCTAACAAGAATAAATAAATATTTTTTTTTTATTAAAGGCTGTTATAAGAACAGAAGTTATGAAATGGACAGGCACAAGACACGACACTTACTCTAGCGATTATGATGAAAACCAGCTCGTTTAACAAAGACGCCGAGGCTAGTCCTATCGGAATAGAACGCGAATTGCTTGTCTGGTTTGCTCTCTGAAGAAATTGAAGCCTTTGTTATTTGTGAATTTTTTATGACTTAAAAGAACCCACAAGTCATCCCAACTCAAAGCGGATCTTTAGTTGCAACTGATCATGATCATGCAAGTCAAGAGCTGATTTCTTCTGAAGTTAAGCATCGTGGGGATGTAGTTTAACATTAATTAATTATATTTAGAATGACTTGTATGAATAAAAAAAACCAGTTATGACAACTCCAATTTTACTTATATTATTAATTGCTTTATTTCTTTTATACATTTAATAGAATTTAATTGAACAGTATTTGTGGATATTCCTAGTCTCCAACCTACAATAAACCATTGTTTTAAGTTTAAGGGGATTACGAATACGAGATGAAAAGATTTCTTTTTTTTTTTTTGGATTGATCTTCAAAACAAATTTGAGCGATGGGCTATTAACTGAAAAATGAAAAGGAAACCTCATACACGACAGCAAAACATAAAAATTATGCTGTAGGCGTGTAGAACAACTTATAATACTATGCTCAATATTGTATAACGGTAATATGTAATATACAAACTGAAATTATGACGTAAAGAAAGTTCCTATGTTTTGATTTTCTTTTCTCATGAAATACGATACAAAATTCAAGTTTTAAAATACGTTTAAAACGTTTACAGAAGACCATTAGGCATAAGTTTTTTAGTTTAACAGTTAAAGGTGAAATCGACTTTTATTGTAATCTTATTATGCGAGATGCATAACTAGAATGACTTATATGAAGAACTAGTATTTCTGGACAGAAATGTGAACCCAGTGAATTCACTTTTTTACATTTGTTGCACAAAAATATTAAAGTATTTTCTACCTTAATTTCGTTTTGTATAAACACACCGCATATTTTTTTTAGAATTTACATTTATTTATTTATTTGCATGTTAGTCTATAAGTAGAATTGGAAAAAGACAAAGTAATTTCTCCTGCAAAGTTAGAAATATACTTAACCAGAAGAATAATGAAACAGTTTTCATGAAGTACGAGTAGTTACTGGTACAACTTATGTTCAACAGTACTACTTATGTTTGGTTGCAGTTTGACAAGCGGCTTTTTTAACTTCTCCAGGAAAAAAATTAGGAAATGTCTTTTTTTTTTATTTTACCTTTACAGACATAGACTGTGAAAATCAGAAGTAGTTTTAAATGATTTAACTAAACAAAATAAGCGAAATAAATAACAACTTGTTGCAATAAAACAGATCATGCAGTAAAGGTATACTTCATAATAATACAAAAACAAAATACGTAAACAGAAATACTACAAACTGACAAAAAAAAATCTAAAATGTATACTAATTTATTATTAAAGGAAAAAAGAATTAAAAACATAAGAATAAGTAATTAAACACACCTTAAAATACGGTCCCTGTGTTCTTGACGAATTGTAAAACAGAAATTTTGAATTGTAACTTATGTAGTAGTACTACTACTACTACTTATCAGTTTATTCAAATATTATATAGTGTAAACATTTATATATATATATATATATATATATATATATATATATATATATAACTTACACGTGTATATACATACATTAAGTTACTATACGTTAATGACCACTATTTCCTTGATATAATTTTGCGGTTAAAAGTTTTATAAATAAATAAATAATAATAATAATAATTATGGTAATAATGATAATAATAATAAACCCAGTAGTTTTACTTTTAGGTAGATTTCATAAGAAAGGTACCTGTTGTAATGGGTACCATGATTCGACTTTCGGAAAATTTCGACATATCTCCGCGTTTCATATCCCCCAGACCCCCAAAACCATCGTCAGTTCAAAAGTTTATATATATATATATATATTTCACTTTCTTGTGGACTCGATAACTGCCTTAATTTTGCGTTAATCACTTTCAAATTTATATACAAAATATAACGAACGAAAACCACGGTCGAGTACGTTAATGGGCAAAATCGGACCATGGGGGTGTAAATGGAGGGGCTTTTTTGAAACATTAAAATATCGCTATAACATTCTTATTAAGTAAAATATCGAATTCATTTAAAGTTCCTACTATTCTTTGGATAAGGACCTAAAACTTATTTAAGTAAAGTTTTTTGATACACCAACCACTGGCCCAGGGAGTGGAAAAAATGGGGTTTCAAAGACAAAAAATCATATCTCCCTTAATAGGCGCAGAATGAAATCAGTTTAAAATGGTCATTAGTCCTCTAAAAATTACCTAAAACTTTTGTCCGAAACAATTTTTGATATGATCAACCCTTACGGCAAGGGATGAAAAAACTTTTGCTGGAATTGTAAGAACATGGGGCTTGTTGTATGCTAGTCATGTAAAACTTTTATCACATGCAACCATTGTTGTAATGAGTAAATTTGAAGTTTTTCTTAACTTTAAGGTGGAAATCTTTTTTATCCTCTATTTAGCACCGGTGAAATCTATCTCCGGCGTGTCAAATGGGATGTTTTACTTTATAAAGAATTCAAAAGATTAAACATGACAAAAATAGAGTAACAAATGAAATTTTCTTTTCTTTTAAATATAGATCCTTTAGTTGATTATCTGATTATTTTCTGTTAACTATCTTTTTTTTTAAATGACCCGAAAAACATAAAAAATAAAATACGAAAAAATTAATTATATTTTTATTTATTTCAGTCAATAAAACAGTTTAGATGATGTACACGGGTATGAATCTTGTTAGAAAATAATCCTGTTCTTGAAATGTAAATAAAGAGATGAATTAAGATAAAACAAAATCATGAATCTGGGAAATCTTTTCGTTCTTTCGATAAATAACTATATCTGGTAAAAAACTTACCTTGATAAACCAATAACCCGGTGAACTAGGTCTGTATTTAAAAAAAATAACCAGATAAAAAAATGTAAAACCAAATGTACCAAATAAGAGGTAGTTTTACTTTATTATTATTCTTCAAAGATTAGAAATCTCAGTTTAGGGAAGGGATGGATTGCTGGGCCGGTTACTGATTTTTTTCTAGTTAAGACGTCCTCGATCTACGGTATTCGCTCCACTATTCAATTAGCTGTACTAATACTAGTTTACATAAATCTGGTTGCTGTCAGTCTGATTGACCGTTTACAGATCACACATTTTGTTTTCCTCATGAGGCTAGAATTTCTGCCCCTACGCCAGCTTATCACCCGAGATGGTCCTATAACAGCGCGTCAGAAGGGAGACGACCCTTTACAGCCGGTTTGGAATTGTCAGGTCCCTACTCTTTTCCGGCGAGACGGACCAGGCTGATGTTCTATACTAGATTTTTCAGAACACCACTTGCAAAGCACCATCCGCTTTGATATGAGGGATCCCCCGATGTTTATTCATTGTCCTCCGGATGGCGGCTGTCATTTTTCATCCTTCTGAGACACCTAGGTCAAGTGTTTCAGGAACATGGTATTTTTGCAAGGTACTTTATCGCAGGAGGGTATTCTGTCCTTGGTATGCCTTCCAACAACGACCATATTTCCGACTCTAAACGAGATCCGGATGAGCTTCAGCCTTCCCGAGACCGGAACGCTTGGGTCTTCTCGGGCGAAATCTGCAGCTCGATAGCCAGCACGCGCGAGAAGATCTTATTTGTCACTTCGTTATCAATGTCTATCACCTCTCACTACGACTTGACTGTCTCGACCAGAACCAAGTCAATGGCAAATCCATGTTAAAGGACAAAATTTTCATGAATTAATAGATCGTAGTGTATAAGCACTCCTTCCAAAGTGAGGTCATCTGTTTAACACTGCTACTGAGGTCATCTATTTAACTAAGTCATGTGGAAAGGCACTAGCTAAATGTACACTAACTAAAGCTATCAGGTAATTAAATAAGAATTTTTTAGATACGCCAATCAGTAATCGTAGCATATTGTATCATTATCGTATAATTGTAACATATCGTAACATATATTGCAGCGTAGAGAAGATTTTATTTTTAATTGAAAAGTTAAAATAATTCGGTAAAACAGCAAAAAGAACTCATAAAAAAAATGAGAATGACGGTCGATTTCTAAAGTGAAGATTATAAAAATGAATAAAACACTACAACGACTTCTTCAGGATACTTTTGTATCCTAAATTTCATTGGGATCATGGCCGGGAGATATACTCAGTGAAAACGTAGATGTTTATGGAAAAATCATAATTCCAAATTTTATAAAAAATAACAATGTTTAAGAAAATACCTTTTCTATAATCTGGTTAACGAAAGAGAAATCTGAATTTGGTCTGACATAACCTTTCCATTAGTAGTCTGATCAAATGTAATATATACTAGATTAAAATCTGTTTTGCTTTATATTGTTTCATTAACTCATTTCATCACTGAAAAATAGGTAATTTACATGACCAGAAAACAATAGGAAAACTCATATTTTGTATTATTTGTCATATACAAATTCCCTTTCTACAACTTCGATAAGCAATTCTGTAAAATGTACTCGTATGTTATAATGCAGATTTTTACATTTACTCTTATAAAATGTCAGGTCGTTTTGGTAATTATTTCTCTGGGCCCTTTTATATAAAATATTATATCTCAAAATGATATTTAACGTTAGTAATTAATTTCACTTGAGTAATTTAAAAATATTCCCAATTACAAAGTTGAACGGGTTAATGGAAAGAGTAGAGTTAATGAAATATTAAAATCACTTTAAAAACGTTCAATTTACGTGGTGGAGGCATAGCAAAATTCAGAAGAGACTGCTTTTCATATGCTCACTACTGATTTTTTAAAACTATTATTGTATAGAATTATTTTGATTTCTGTGTAAATTAATAATTTCTGTTTAATTTACGTGTGAGTGTGTTGTACATACACAGAGTGATTCATGAAGAATGTAACACAATTGCAGGACATGTTCTACTGGTGAAAACAAAGAAGTTCATCTAAACATAGGTTCGAAAACGCTTCGTTAATGAGTGTCGGCTGACGAACGATTTCGCCCTGATTTTTGCACCTTCAGTAAAATTAACTCAGACTGTAATACGAAATCCTCAAAATGAAGCAGTTTTTATGAAGTCTCACCGGAAAACTGAAAAAAATAAGTCCGGATTTATAGTATTTTTCAAGAAATCTGGGGGTAAAAGACAAAAGATTAGGATTGTAAAACACACTGTTTTATGTTTGGCGTAAATTAAATTTACTTAAGTAATAAAAGATTTAAACCAAACTTGTACAGATTTGATTCTGAGTAAAATATTGTGAATAAAGTTCACAATAAATAAAGATCACAAACGTAAATTTTGGAAGTTTATTTAAAATAAGACATATTAAAGTGTGAAAGATTTTAGCTAGATATTAAACGAAACAAAATGTTCAATATTACAAAACAGAAGAAAGGAACATTTAAAAAAATAAACAATCAAAGTTAAAAAAAATCATACAAAACAACACAATAAAACAATTTATTGCACATATTTAAAAGTTATTAAATATTAGTTTTATCTAAACTTGTTTGAAATAATTTATTTCTTAATTGAAAATACAAAAACTGATTCCAACAATTAATTTTTTACATTGTATTTGAACATCCTGACCCCTGTAGAGGAAGACCTCCTGTGACCCCGCCTTGTGTCGATCCGGTAGCCACACTATCCGCCCCATTCCTAGCCTTGATAGGCTTTACCGTCTTTTAGACCCGCTAAATTTGATAACACAACACAGTCATCAGTTTGGCCTCTGTCAGGATGCCACCGATGAAAATCTCTCGGCAGACTTTTCTGTGGTACTTGATACTTTCTGTGGTACTCTGTTTTCCAGTGTGAAATTTTCGGATATCGTCGTTCCAACTCGAATTCGAAAGGACCAACTACCGAGGAAACCTCTGATTTCCTTGTATATCCGATTCATGCAGTGTATTTAGGATTCTTCTCCTCCAAGCCGTCATACGCCATTTGAATATCAAAAAATCTGATGTGGATATTACATGACTTCCTTGTACGCCTATTAAATTACATATACACATTTCTTTTTTTTAAATGAAAAGTACATAAAATTTTATTTCATGAATAAATTCTGATATTTTTTTATTATTATTATTGAATTATTTATTGGAAAAACGTTTTTACAATCAGAAGTTAATAATTGTTAATAAATCAATACATTTTTAAATTAAAAAAAGGAAATAAATCCAAATCTTTTGTAATTTGGGCTTTTTTTGGACACCTTCGGTTCAGTCGATTGCAATCAAAAGGAGAGGTGCACAACTAGATGTTACAACAATCCTAAATCAAAAATTTCAACATCCTACGGCTAATAGTTTTTGAGTTATGCGAGATAAGTACAAAGTCAGCCGAAACTAGTCAAAATGGATTCAAGTATGGTCAAAATGGAAATTTCATTGAAATCTGAAAACCGAAATTTTTCGCGATCACAATACGTCTTTTACTTCGTACAAGGAAGCAACGAGGCGTTGGTGAAATAGGAAGGCGTTTTGAACTACAGATTCACGGGCAACCACATGACTGATAGACGATCTATCTTGGCGGAAACAACATTGTTCGCGGATAATCAGGGAGTTTCTCTCCAGATACCACACTAAAC
The DNA here is from genome assembly GCF_047948215.1 of Lycorma delicatula. Taxonomy (NCBI): domain Eukaryota; kingdom Metazoa; phylum Arthropoda; class Insecta; order Hemiptera; family Fulgoridae; genus Lycorma; species Lycorma delicatula. Next base: position 260,153,506 of record NC_134455.1, on the reverse strand, counting down.
GACGGCACTATACACGGTAAGAAACAATACTGATAGCTCATTATAAGAAAAGGGAATGTCTAATTCATTTTACGGGTCTCCAGTCACTAACGGTATATTTTCTACCTGCAACTTATATCTCACAAACTCAGGACAGTGCGATGATGTAAGTGAAACTGTCTAAACGACCTGACGCTATAACGAGGATTCCGCTACTTCTAGTACATTCGGCTGTGGTGACTGTACCGATCCACACATGGCTCTAATCTTTCTCCAAACAACCGATGATGGAATTGTCTGAGAAATGTTATGCACACCGAAACTCGATAGCATACAGCCCTTGCATTCCGGTAGGCGCAGAAAATTTCTGTCGTAGGCCTACGATTGAAATTACGCAATGCTCTGCGACAATCCCTCAATGCCCTCCTGCATTCTTCGTTTCACCAAAGTGTTGGAAGTATATATTCACTTGCACTATCGAGAATCAGATGTGCAAACTTGTAAAGTTGGTAGATCGCGACACCACTTTCGTCGAACAGTGACCAAGATAACCGATCTGTAATCGCTTCCAAAAATGTACCAGGTAAGATGGGGAAGTAGGAATGCCGAACATAACGACAGATCGATGCACGATGTTCCTGATTATACAAACGTGTACGATTCATCGTTCAATAAGTAGAGATATAACCGTTGGTCTATTTAAATGTTTATGTTATAACAGAAAATGTTAAGAGTTTTATGACAAAGAAAATGACATCTTATTTATTGAAATTCGTTTGTAAATAACAAAGTTATGGCAAAATTTGTTGAAGTGTGTAGCTCTAAATTAAAAAATCAGTTTTCACTTACTCCTGAATAAAATTAAATAGCTCAACATGATCTCAACAGAAATGATTTTATTAGTGTTACATAATAAACTGTAATTTAATATATTTAAAATATTATTGAAATAATGAAAATATTATAATAAATAATATTAAAATTGCAAAATAATTTGCATTAAACTGTTTTTGTTCAGTGAATAGACACTGAATAGACAGTTAATAGACTCAATCCCATTTATAATTCTTGTGCACAATTCTCTGGTATCCACGGAGGTATCGTATACAAATATTTTTAAAAGGCACCATAAGAAAAATCAAGAAGATTGAGATCAGGAGACCTTGTAGGCCATGCTACTGGACCTCCTTGACCAATCCATCGGCTTGGATATGCTGCATTTAGGCGATCTGGAACTTGTAATCAGTAATGAGCCGAAGTCCCAATCAGTATGAATTACATTTTTGTTATGTGTGTAAATGCAAATATTATTCACCAATGAGCATTTCAGGTAAAAAACAAATAAATATATATATAAATATACTCTAGGTACCTAGCATTATACAAAATTTAAGTTCGATACAATTAACCATTTCTGAGAAATAAATCTTTCTGTTGAAACCACAAAGTGGCAGATAGCTGGTATTAACTAAGCATTTTCGGATGTATGTTGACAATTTAATTTTTTTCTTTATTTTTATTTGGGGGAACATCTATATATATATATTTATATTTTTTATTTATATATATATATATATATATTTTATTTTCCTAATATGTTTGTTGCAATTTAGGTTCAACTAATGAACAAAAAGAAACTCCCCATGACCCAATGAGGTGAGGATGATTTGTAAATGAGGTGTAGTCTTGAACACACTCAGGCTGATCGTTCCTGTGACATGTGGGCTTAATTGAACTCAAAGCACCAAAGTACTCACTGTCTAGTATTCACATCCTTATAAAAGCAACAAACTTTTACTAGGATTAACCCCAATAATAAAATATCTTTATAACAATAATACTAACATAACACCATTTAATGACAATTATATTAAAGGTAAATAACAGTTAGGTACCACAACCCAGGTGGATACAGCCCACTTCAGGGATTTAGTGATCCAGCCTGCACATGAGCTTTTGTTTCGGTCACTTTTCTGAAATGAGGGGAACTTCAATTTCAGCTGACTGTTGTCTAATTGATTGTATTGGCAAAGCAATTAATTGGCCTTTTGTTTCAACAACTCTCGCATTTAAAATTTCCTTGTTCTTATATGTTTCTTGACATTAGCAGGACCTGCCTCTTTGGATTTAGTCACTAACCTCAATATTAACATATTAGGAATTGATCAACCAGTTTTTGTGGCAAAAAAAACTCTTACACTGCTGTCACTGATGTAACTGCAGTGAACATCAAAGGATGTTCATCTTGTGGACATCAAAAATGCACTTAGTGTTCTGATTGCTTTGTTATTAATCTGGTGTGACTGCATTGGTGTGATAATAAGAAGTTGGATGAGTCCATTCCAGTAAAATGTGGGGGAGTAAGGTTGTCAACTCAAATTTCATTGAAAAATAACTAATAGGTTGCATTTTATATGAGACACTTTGTACAATATAGCTCTATGCAGTATTCATGTTATGGACAAAGAATTTTGCAATCTACTAGCAAGCTGGAAAATCAAGGCCTTGAAACTAAGATCAGAAACTAAAAGAAATACAAAAAAACAGGATATGAAAATTGAATATCTTCAGAAAATAGAAAAATAATGCTGAGAAGAGAAAGTAGACAACAGTTTACAGTCACAAGACTATGAGTATGGCCAACAATTATGAGTTCAAGGAGATGCTGGACTAATGAAATTCAAGCTGCAAAAATTTTGTTCAGAAATTTAAAAGGAATTACAAAATTCATTAAGTACAGCTTAGCATATATTGGAGACTTAATTAGTATATTTTCTAACCATATTAAAATATTATATAGGTAATATTATACAGATTAAAATATTATATAGGTTTTGGCCTCCGAGGTACCTATTATATAGGTATTTACCGAAATAGTCAGAATGGTAGAAGGCTAGATCTTACAGATGTACTGTAAGTGTAATGCTTCTGAGCATCACTGATAAGGAGAGGAAGAATAAAGAACTACAACTGATCAATAATATTTCTTGTTGGAAATGATGACAATGATAATGATCAAAAAAGAATGATTAAAAAAGAAAAAATAATGATTAAAAAAGAAAATAGATGCTGATAAGTTTTACAACATGAATATTTACATACATTTTAATTTCTAATACATTTTAAAAATCTATTTTTAAACAATCAACTTGTCAGCTGAAAAGTTGTCTGAAAAATGGAAATATTGAAAATTTAATTAAAATTAATACTTACTTGTAAAAGGTCATCATTCAGCATTGATAAGTGTATTCATGGGGACCTGAGCTGACATTCGTCTAATTAGTACCATTTTTCTCTCCTGTATCTGTATGAAATGGAGAATCATATAGATATTTTGCTTTCCAAACATCATCTATTGTTGTTCCTGCAGGTAAAGCTTTACCAGCCCTTCAATAATAATTTAAGAAAATTACAGTAAACTGATTTTTTTTAATATCTAATACAGAGCAGAATTAAAAATAATCAATTTAAATTTCATTTTTATCAGATTAGAATTTTGTAATGTTTCTTGTTCCAACTACTGTACTTACATTATCAAGAAATATGAATTTTATAAAACAACATTATAATTAAATTTAAAGGGAGAAAAAATTTACAATAAAAGGATGTCTTAGCCTGACCAAGATATCCCCCTACACCCTTACAAAATTCCCTTACCAATCACCCTTACCTCGTTTGATATGAGGGTGATGAGCTTTCGCCGTCACCTCATAGATTAGATAAAATGCCTATAACAGCCTCACAAACAGTTCTCAGAGTAGTTGCATTGTAATAATCAAACATACTTTAACTGCATATACTCATATGTTCACCAGTGGTGAATTTATAAAACAGATCTAGTAGATTTTCTATTTCTGATAATGCCTTACTTTAAAAACAATATATTTTATTCAAAATTTCTCTTCTATTCAGTAATTTAAGTATTAGTTTACCAAGCCTTTACTTTGTTAAACATACTACATGATGTTTTTTTAAATGCCATTTTTGCTTAACTTTGATTGTTGATGTTTAACAGTTTCATTGTTTAACTTTGATATTGGTCAGTTAAATCTAGTTTTGGAGTCAATATATTAGTTTTCAAGTAAAATATTAAGTGTTGAATAAACATGAAAACTGTACATAAAATAGCAAAATGTGTGTATGATTATGATCTGCAAATAAAGGGATACAGTTTATCAACATATCCAGACCCATGAGAGTTAACCATTTAACTTAATTTCTAACAAAATAATTATTTTAGCATGGTTATCTATTTATTTAAGTATCCACATAATAATATAATTAAGTATTTAGTTATGGTATAATATTTTTTTGAGGTTTAAGCAAATTAAATCATTACTGGTAAGCAATATTATAAATGATTTAGCAAGATTTGGAATGCATATGTGCAAGTATTTATTCTTAATCTTCAAGAATTATATTTAAAAAATATTGAATTAATCATGAATGATTTGATGATATAGAATGGCAAAAAATAATAATCTAGTCACAGATAAAAAGTATAGCCCCAGTCCACTTTGATAACAATTCATAGGCTTCATTTAACAAATAATTGTAGCATCAGTGAATTTCCAGTAAATCTTTGGCCTTCTAAAATACCCAAGGCAAATGTATTTGTTCCTGCCTTTTCTAATAATTTCTTTCTGAGTCTTTTCTGTAAAGCGGGACAACTCTTCTTTGATTTCTGATTGATTTTTTTCTCTTCTTTGATTGAAAAAGCAGCAACCTACAAAAAAATGGATAAATTAAATATAGAGATACATTAGGAATTACTAATAAATATGAGAAATAATCAAGATCATTTATATTATTACAGTGTTATGCAATAATTAACATAGATTTAAAAAATGCAGTAATAATATATAAATTTTGACCCACTGGGGTTGGTCTAGTGATGAACAGGTTTTCCCAAATCAGCTGATTTGGAAGTCAATAGTTCCAGTATTGCAATCCTCTTAAAGGCAGCTACTTGTTTATGGATTTGAATACTAGATAGTGGATACCGATGTTCTTTTGTAGTTGGGTTTCAATTACCCACATATCTCAGGAATGGTCGAACAGAGACTATACAAGACTGCACTTCATTTACGCTCACATATCATCCTCATTCATTCTCTGAAGTAATACCTGAATGGCAATTTCAAGAGGCTAAACAGGATACAGAAAAGTAATAATTAATAAGAATACAGGACAATGTTCCAGGCCAATAACTGTAGCAGAAGATGAAGAGGTGGACAGGATATAAGAAGAAATGAATGATGTAATTAAATATGAAAAATTGAACATTAAATAAGAATTCTAGTGTTTGTAGAAAATGTAATCCAGATGTAGTGCAAAGGACATACAATAATTTTTTAATTTTTTTTTTTTTGGCTGCTAGAGTGATCTGGAAAGGTAGTTCTATCTTACCATTAAAAGTCAGACCTTTGTCAGTAATCAGTCCTGACACCTCAGTATAGCACTCAGAAAACTACTTATTAAGCTACTGTGGCAGTCACCACAAAAACTGATGAAAAATACTGCTGAAATTCTGATTGATAAATGAATAGTATGTGTAATTATTAAAAATAATCACTCATTGTTTTGAGAAATGAACAAAGACACAATTCAAATATTTGATGTACAAAATCTAAGTGCAGCCGTTTAACTCTGAACGGTACAGAATTTTATAATAAATAATATAATTAACCCTGTTATATTATAAAATAAATATATTTACTTAATAAAAAATAATTTTACATTTTACTCAACTGATTATGCGAGAAGCATCTGTTGTGAACAGATTCTCTGAAAAACAAACTTACAACTGCATTTATTAAAATTCTATAATTGTTTATTATATTACTTTTTCTGATAATAATATAACATTTTAATGTTTGCTTACCATGAAGCAGCATTTGGTGGGTGAAATGCAAATTTTCACCCACCTGTGTGACATTCTGGCACACATGGTGGTTGATATGGTAGTGGTGGTGGTGGATCTGGTAGTTTACAACAGTAGAAATTAGTTAAGCAATTGAATATTTGATTTAATATCTATAATCTTAAGCAGTAATCTAAGTTACAGGTAAAAAGAAACTAATTAAAAAATTAACTGTTTTTCAATATGGAAAACATCTCCAAAACTTTACAGTCATTTACACATCATTTTACTGAAAAACCAAACCGTTTCAGGTAAGCTTTAATAGCCCTCTGCAATACAAGACAATTTACTAATCATTAAACAAATTATTTCATAACATAATTTTAACAGTCATTCTAATGGAATGATTTTATTATCTCTTTCACAGAGATTTGTCATCGTATTAAAATTTTTATAAATAAATTCTAAATAACATGAAATATTCATTAACATACAATTCTAAAATTACAAATTATTTATTATTAGTTTATGTACCTGCACACCCTTACTGTCACTCTGATAATTATTGTCGCAATTGTTAAAAACGTAACTGCACCTTTCATAATTATTTGTGTTTTTTTCTCCCTTGCAGTAATATTTATTTATTAAAAAGTTACTCAAAGAATATTAAGACAACAAAGTATTGCTACTATGGAAATGTGTAAATTTTTCACTGAGATTTCACATCTTCCTGTAGTACGATAAAAAAATCTGTTTATTATTTTTTGTTACCTATTTTTATAGTACACTGTTAAACTATGCAGTTAATTAGACTTCATTAGAAGTAGGAGTCATGCTATACTTAATAGTTTTTTGTGCAACCCCCAGATAAGAGATATTTTGATAGTTTGCTTGGAACACCACATATGGAATTGGAGAATTGACATACTTGGCCCAACGAAGAAGGAAACAACTACAAGGAAAAGGTTGGGTAGAGTAAAGGGACAATCAAACAGAAAGATGGACCACATCCAGATCAAGATAATTATAAGGGGAGATTATGATTGGAATTTATAAGAAATGCTATTTTTGTTAGGAATTTGGGCTTCCAAGAAATATTTTATTTATAATTAAATTAAAATTTACCTACTCATTTATGGTACAAATCATAAATTTACCGAATAGTTGGTGGACATGATTGAATTCCACACCCACAAAAGACAACTTGGTATAGAATATTCAATTTACATTTAAGTTTTAGAATTTAGATATCCTAAATATATACTTGCCATATTAAAAGAAACCACAAACAATAACATCAACTCACACTAGGGTTAGAACAGCAGCTGAAAATTTCTGTTATACAATCATGTTATAACAATAATATTGTATACAATAACCTTAAAGCAGATAATCTTTGAACCAATGTTTAATCCACAATGTACACTCCATGTGCAATTCTCAGCTGTATTTTAGTAACAAAAGGTACGTAAATATGAACAAAATTATTAAGAGATGCAGCTGAGATTAACTATGCTGAACTGAAGTCATGTTTAGAGTTTCTTTTTCTTGATGAGATTTTGAATATTTTGCATACCAATCTTTTAGAAGTCTGGATAAATGATGGAAATAGCTTTAGTTAACTTCACCTTATAATAAAAAATAGGTAATTTAAGCTTTAGGTTTTATATTATTCCTAGAAATCAGTGAAAAAATCATATAAATTACTACTGCTAAATATCTTATAAGTTTGATAACAATTGTAAAAAATATTACAGCATATCTGAAAACGTAGTTATTGATGAAATGCTTGATGCATTAAGATTGCGGGGGAGGGGAGTGTTTTTCATTTTTCCAGTGTCTGTGAAATATGCCCCAAACACATGCCAAAATGTAATAAATAAAATAAATGTTTTCAGAAGGGAAATCATCATTTACTGACAGACTGATATCTTTAATATTAGGAAGTGGGTGAAATATATGCAATAATTGGTTCTTAAGCTTCACTTGGCAATGACTTACTGCATTAAACAATTTTAATTGCACCCCACGGGGTTTCCCAGGGTGCGTGGTTTCTTTTACTGAAAAAAGGTGATCAAAAAGGTATTTATACAAAATTTGCTAAATTTAATTTTTCTATGTTTAAGTTTACGAGTTATTTAATGCTTTCCATACTCATGGAAATTCTATCTGCCATTGGATCATTTTATCCATCAATGGATAGAAAATGAAATTAAAATCTATTATGACAAGAAACCAAATGAAGAGATTAGAATTTTTTATTGTAAAAAAAATGATCATAAAAAAATTAAAAATCTAATCTGATATTAAAGAATTAACTTCATATTTAATCATTAGGATAAAATGTTAATATTTTTTATCTGATGAGATGAATTTGAATAATAACATTGTCACAAATGATTTATTTTTTTTATAATTTTATTAATAGACATGTAACTAACTGTTTAAACTATATCATTTTTAAAATAATATTTTCTTATTTTCACCTCTTCCAAAAAATAAAATAAGATTTTTTATTTAATGCTATGATGAATGCATAGATAAGATTAATAGTACAGGTAAGATTAATTAACTGTATGCGTATGTTGGCATCTGTGGAGCAAGTGGTAGTGTCTTTGCCTTTCATACGGAGATCCAAGGCTCGAATCCTGGTCAGCCATGGCATTTTCACACTCTACAAAATTGTCATTTATCTCATCCTCTGAAGCAATACCTAACGGTGGTCCCGGAGGTTCAAAAAAAGAAACAAAAAAAAACCTTTATGTATACATGAAATACAATTTATTTTTAAATCAGATAATTTCACCAAAGACTTCACAAAAAAAATGTTAAGGCTAAAGCAGCTGACTTTCACTTTTTAATAAAATTTATTTATATTTTTAATTTTTACTTTCCCAGCTATAGCAGGAAATTACAGAATATAATTGGTGTAAAAATAAATTGTTATTTTTTAAGTTTCGTGCCTCAAGGATATAAAAAAATAAATAAATTATAAATAATCTGAGAAAAGGTTTTATTCCATGCTCCCAAGCCCAAAAAATTTGTCAGTCGGACGTTTGTGTATATGTACATATGAACAACCAACAAAAGCGCCTAAAAAGGTGCTAAAAAAGATAGAAAACCTTAAAATAATGAACAAAAATAAAACAATATATATATTACAATATAATTAAAAATATAAACACCTTAAAAAATACAAAAATTAAAAAAACAGGTAAATAACTCCTCCAGCATAAATATATCAACTTACCATAATGATACTAAGGGAAATAAATTTTCTTTTTTTTGATAAACAATGTGTTTTTATTGGTGATTTCTTTTTTATTTTTAAAAAATCTTATTTGTATTTGGTTTTATAACTCTGGACCCTGCCGAACAATTTTCTTTAATCTTGTAGTCAGGTACTAACTTTGGGGGGAAGGAATGTAGTACAACTTTGCAAAAATTGGAAAAAGGGTGAGGGTGTTTTGGCCAAAATAAAATTTCAAATCTTTACTAGGAACTCTAGCAAAAGGTTTTTCTTAGAAGTTTTTTTATCAAGATCATAAATTGCCAAAAATTTCACTTGATATTCATTCTCCTCCATAAATTTTTAAAATTAATTTTAAATTTAAATCCATCTCGCAATTTACCTATTGCATTTAAAATATGAAATTCTTAATTTTTTAATAGCCCTTACTCTTTAGTCTAATTTCTTGAAAAAAAAAATTAGCCAAAAATGTTCACCTTCTTCGTAGAAAATTACAACTTGGTTACTTAGAATTGTGGTTGTACCTTTGTATTTTCTTAACACTTAAAAGTTTCTTTTTTTAAATTTTTTATCACTTATGGATTATTTTCTTAAAATCTAATTTTATCCCAATGCTTCCGCTTGAGTATTTGCATCCCCAAAATGAAAAAGAAAATTTTTTATTTTATCTTCTTTCAAGCAAGAAGATGAATTGCGTAGTTGACCAGCATAGCCGAAAAAGTTAATTCATGATTTTTTTTTTACTGTCATGTCTTTTTTTTTACTGTGTATTCAAACAGCAGCAGAAATATATATTTTTTTTGGAGATAAACAAAAAACTTTCCTTTTTTCTTCATAAAACAAAAAATTTGGGTTATAAACAGAGTGGTAACCACACTCTTTTTTCTACTTACAAACTAACAAATGTATAGTTTTACTTGCCAAATTTAGTTGCATATTAATAGTAGGTGATCAATATTTTGGAATATTATCAAACAGGCTTATGTCTTTTATTAGCCACCACTACATGAATTCTGCAAAATAGTGTAGCAGGATCCAAAACACCCAGATCTAGATCTATGAAATATTTTGGCACTGTTTTGTCTCATGACTAACACCTTGAAACACAACTGTTAGGAGTAGCTTTTTCAGAATGGTATTTACAACTGGAGTTTCATCACTTTCTTCTATTATAATTTCCCTGCCCATTAACAGTAGGACCTTGAGCAGCTTCAATACATATTTCTAGCATGTAGTTGTTACTACCTGTTACAGTATGTGTTGCTAGCTTGAGTTCATGATTACACCATTAAAAAGAAAACAACTTATGTATTCAATTGTAAATAAAACAAATAATAATGTATGGTACTCATGTATTTTGTAACTGACTTTTGACATGCATATACGGTTTTATTATGACACAAAACACAGTCAGTATAATGTAGTGTCATTAGATATTTTATGATACAAGAATTTGTTGGTCTTAGGGGAAATAAACAGCATCCTCTTCAGTTTGAAGCAAATCCCAAATTTTATATTCCAATTATTATTGTATAAAAAAAAGGTAGTAATGAACATGTCAGTTGTCTTTCTTAATTAAAGGAGGCAACTAAACAGGCTATTTAGCATAAAACTCTCAGGTTTAAAATAATAACCACTATTTTATTTAAAACATTTTATATATTTATTTATTCCTTATATTACATTAATTTTTCAGGTGATTTCTTAAATATATTTATACATCTTTCTATATATGTGTATACGATTGGTGTCCTTTAAACATTTAACATTACTGCTCCAACACATCAAAGAACCAGCCGTAACTGGATTTGGTTTCTTTTTACAATTAGCTAAAAACTGACAGGCCGCCATTCATATTTCCTGAACCTGATGGCAAATGCCCGGTCGTCAGGAAACACCGTCCTATTGCTTAATACAATAAGCGGTGTCTTTTCCAATATTCTAGGTGAGTGATTTTTCACCTGTTTTTCCACCTCTGTTTTTCCGGCATGAATTCTGCTGTTTTCAAATAAGGCGGGGCTTCAGCAAAGTTTGTAACACTGTAAAACTGATTCTTAATGATAAAATGCCTGATCATGAACTTCTGCGGATGTTACCAAGGTTGACAAATTTAACTGTTTTAGATAAGATTTAATTTTATATGGCTCTGTGAAGGAACTTGGGAACTCCCATAATCTAAACACTGATAAGTAATTAAACAGTCATTAAATTTCAAGGACTTTTTATAAGCATGCTTACAAGCCATTTTAAAAGCATTGCCATCATTCTGCAGCTGTGAGTAGGTTTCACTTTAATTTACGATTACAACAAAATTTCAGCTTATGGTTCCTGTACTGGTAGTTATTTCCCCATAAAAAAATTTTATAAAGTATTTAAAACTAGAGCTTTATTTTTAAAGATTATCATTTTTTTATATGAAACAAATATGACTGATATTTAATGATAATTTTTTTATGACTTATTTGGTGCTAAATTCAACATCATCATCAGCACTTATGGGACTTCCTGTATAATTACCTTGAATCATATGTTTTCACTTTTCCAGTTTCAGAACATCCAAACTGTTGTTCATGAAACAAAGTAACTACTTATAACAGCAATTTAATTGTAGGAATCTTACACACTCTTTCTCCCTGCCATCTTCTTCTACACGTATAATCTGCAAACATCCAGACATCACTGAAAAGTCAAAGCAGTGCATAGGCTAAGTCACAACAGACTCAAACTTTGGTATAGGGTGCTTATATATAACGTAGTTTCTTTTAACACTTTAACGCTTTTTAACTGTTGAAAATAACATTTTATTTAAAAAATAATATTTTGTATAATTCTGGCAAGTTTTTTAAGATAATTTATGACAAATGTGACTCAAAATATGATGCACATATATCTCTACAAATGGTTGCCTTCTATCCTTAACACTGCTAACCCTTTCTTTTTCTTTTTAGCCTCTGGAACCACACTGCTAACCTGGTAATTTTTAACTGTCAATTCTTACTATACTCCTCATACAAGTCGTTGCTCTATTTTGAGTTTTGCTATCATCAATTTTATGTTGTTAAAAGAGCAAGTGTGAATAACACATCTAGGAAAGCTGCATTAATAAAATTTTCCTAGATAAAATGTTTGTAGAATAATAGAAAAATTAACCCCACACACTTACTTGAATGTAAAGAGTTAAAATTTCTTTTACATTTATTTGAATTTAGTAAATTTCCCAGGATGGTGGGCTAAATTTAAAGTAATTTTAAACATAACACAAATTAAGTCAAATTAAATCTTGTAAAATTATGATATATTTTAGTTAATTATATTTAATATCACTGAAAATGTTATAAAAAAACAGTTAATTATGTTGGATTTTTTAATAATGTGAGTATCAGTGAGACACAGTGGTATCTTCAAGATGTTAACAGACCATTAAGTTAAAAATTAAACAAATTGTTTAATAGAATTAAATGATTGAATAAATCATATTATAGGAGAGTGATAGACAGAACCATAAAGGACAATGTCCACCGCAGGTAACTATGTACCTACACAGAAAAATTGCTCTGAATTATTTGAATCAATATACCAAACCAGATAGTTTAAATAAAGTTTAATAACTTTAGAATATTGTCAGCAATTCTTGTGACTCACTGACTTGTGCTGCTGTCTTCAAACTGGCATCAACTAATATATAGCTGGTATTTTTCTTTTTTCCTCCTCTATGAATTATGAGACCTTGCCGTTGGTGAGTGGGCTTGAGTGCTCAGGGATACAGAGTAGCTGGAACGAAGGTGCAACCATATCGGAGAGATATCTGTTGAGAGCCAGACTAAGGAATGATTCCTAAAAGAGGGCAGCAGCTCTTTCGGTAGTTGTTAGGGGCGTGAGTCAGAATGACTTAAACGGCCATATCAACATCACTCAGTTCTCTGAGTACTGCGCAGCTGAAAGCAATGGAAAACTACAGCTGGTTTTTTTCCAAGAAAATGTGGGTCTCTGCATTTTCATATAACAATGATGGAGGCGCCTTCCTTGGTAAAATATTCCGGAGGTAAACTAGTCCCCCCGGTTGGATCTCCAGGTGGGGACTACTAAGGAAGGGGTCACCAGAAAATTAAAAAATAACATTCTACAAGTCGGAGCGTGGAATGTTAGAAGTTTAAAAAAGGTTGGTAGGCTAGAAAATTTATAAAGGAAAATGGATAGGATAAATGTAGATGTAGTAGAAATTAGTGAGGTTCGGTGGGAAGAGGAAGGCGACTTTTGGTCAATGATTTTAGATTAATTAACTCAGCTTCAAATAATGGGCAGGCAGGAGTAGGATTCATAATGAACAAGAAGATAGGGAAGAGAGTAGAGTATTTCAAAACGCATAGTGATAGAGTCATTGTAATAAGGATAAAATCAAAACCTAAACCGACAACGATTGTTAACGTCTATATGCCTACAAGCGCCCATGATGATGATGAGGTAGAGTGTGTATATGAAGATATTGATGAAGCAATTAAACACATAAAAGGAGATGAAAATTTAATAATAGTTGGAGATTGGATGCAAGCATTGGAAAAGGCAAGGAAGGAAACATAGTCGGTGAATACGGGCTGGGCAAAAGGAATGAAAGAGGGGACCGACTTATAGAGTTTTGCACAAAGTATAATTTAGTAATTGCCAACACCCAATTTAAAAATCATAATAGAAGAATATACACTTGGAAAAAGCCAGGCGATACTGCAAGGTATCAGATAGATTATATCATGGTTAAGCAAAGATTTAGAAACCAACTCGTTGACTGCAAAACTTACCCTGGAGCAGACATTGATAGCGACCATATGAATGAAATGTATATGATAATGAAATGTAGATTGGGGTTTAAAAACCTAAAGAAAAGGTGTCAGATGAATCGGTGGAATTTAGAGAAGCTTGAGGAAGAGGAGGTAAAGTAGATTTTTGAGGAGGACATCGCAAGAGGTCTGAGTAAAAAAGGTAAGGTAGAAAATGTAGAAGAAGAATGGGAGAATGTTAAAAGGAAATTCTTAAATCAGCAGAAGCGAACTTAGGCGGAACAAAAAGAACTGGTAGAAAACCTTGGGTTTCAGATGATATATTGCAGCTGATGGATGAACGTAGAAAATATAAGAATGCTAGTGATGAAGAAAGTAAAAGGAACTATCGGCAATTAAGAAATGCTATAAACAGGAAGTGCAAACAGGCGAAAGAAGAGTGGATTAAAGAAAAGTGTTCAGAAGTGGAAAGAGAAATGAACATTGGTAAAATAGAAGGAGCATACAGGAAAGTTAAGGAAAATTTTGGAGTACATAAATTAAAATCTAATAATGTGTTAAACAAAGATGTTACACCAATATATAATACGAAAGGTAAAGTCCATAGATGGGTGGAATATATTGAAGAGTTATACGGAGGAAATGAATTAGAAAATGGTGTTATAGAGGAAGAAGAGGAAGTTGAGGAGGATGAAATGGGAGAAACAATACTGAGATCTGAATTTAAAAGAGCATTAAAATATTTAAATGGCAGAAAGGCTCCTGGAATAGACGGAAAACCTGTAGAATTACTGCGCAGTGCAGGTGAGGAAGCGATTGATAGATTATACAAACTGGTGTGTAATATTTATGAAAAAGGGGAATTTCCGTCAGACTTCAAAAAAAGTGTTATAGTCATGATACCAAAGAAAGCAGGGGCAGATAAATGTGAAGAATACAGAACAATTAGTTTAACTAGTCATGCATAAAAAATCTTAACTAGAATTCTATACAGAAGAATTGAGAGGAGAGTGGAAGAAGTGTTAGGAGAAGATAAATTTAGTTTCAGGAAAAGTATAGGGCCAAGGGAAGCCATTTTAGGCCTCAGATTAATAGTAGAAGGAAGATTAAAGAAAAACAAACCAACATACTTGGCGTTTATAGACCTAGAAAAGGCATTCGATAACGTAGACTGGAATAAAATCTTCAGCATTTAAAAAAAATTAGGGTACAAATACAGAGATAGAAGAACAATTGCTAACATGTACAGGAACCAAACAGCAACAGTAACAATTGAAAAACATAAGAAAGAAGCCGTAATAAGAAAGGGAGTCCGACAAGGATGTTCCCTATCTTCGTTACTTTTTAATCTTTACATGGATCTAGCAGTTAATGATGTTAAACAACAATTTAGATTCGGAGTAACAGTACAAGGTGAAAAGATAAAGATGCTACGATTTGCTGATGATATAGTAATTCTAGCCGAGAATAAAAAGGATTTAGAAGAAATAATGAACGGCATAGATGAAGTCCTACGCAAGAACTATCGCATGAAAATAAACAAGAAGAAAACAAAAGTAATGAAATGTAGTAGAAATAACAAAGATGGACCACTGAATGTGAAAATAGGAGGAGAAAAGATTATGGAGGTAGAAGAATTTTGTTATTTGGGAAGTAGAATTACTAAAGATGGACGAAGCAGGAGCGTTATAAAATGCCAAATAGCACCAGCGAAACGAGGCTTCAGTAAGAAATATAATTTGTTTACATCAAAAATTAATTTAAATGTCAGGAAAATATTTTTGAAAGTATATGTTTGGAGTGTCGCTTTATATGGAAGTGAAACTTGGATAATCGGAGTATCTGAGAAGAAAAGATTAGAAGCTTTTGAAATGTGGTGCTATAGGAGAATGTTAAAAATCAGATGGGTGGATAAAGTGACAAATGAACAGGTATTGCAACAAATAGATGAAGAAAGAATCATTTGGAAAAATATAGTTAAAAGAAGAGACAGACTTATAGGCCACATACTAAGGCATCCTGGAATAGTCGCTTGAATATTGGAAGGACAGGTAGAAGGAAAAAATTGTGTAGGCAGGCCACGTTTGGAATATGTAAAACAAATTGTTAGGGATGTAGGATGTAGAGGGTATACTGAAATGAAACAACTAGCACTAGATAGGGAATCTTGGAGAGCTGCATCAAACCAGTCAAATGACTGAAGACAAAAAAAAATTGGTCGGTAAAAATGAAACAAACTTTTTTTAGTTACTCTAATCAGTTTATCTTGTATAAATGTCATTAGAAAGAAGGATGTTAAAATTAAACCCGTACTATCTGTAAAAAATAAACCATAATTCTACCCCAATTTGCATTTGATCTTTGCTCAATTATATAATCATGTCCTATAAAAAGTTAATGAAATACGTGTTATGAAAGAAGAAAAGAATCTGATTTTCTTCTGAAAGATTTTCTGAAAAATAAAAGAAAAACAATTTTTCTTTTATTTTTTTTTAATTAGACAAACATGTATTTAGTAAGTGATCAATATCTACTGGATTTGAATTGTTCATGTTCAATTACTATATTGTTTTGTTTTTTATGTATTCATATTATGTTTTATAATATTCAAATGTGTTAGGCTTTTTTGTGTATGTATGGAATATCAAGGTTGTTTCAGTAATGATATTTTTGTGATTTATTTCTATGAGATGTTGGAAGCTGTTAATTCAAAGTTGGTATGGGGGGTTTTCAAATATTCATTATATCTTTGTTTGAAATCTATCCTTATTTCTGTTTCACTGTAATATAAAAGAAAGTATCTTTATACCAAAAAATCAAAAAGTGTGATTGAATAAAACATGCACCAAGTTTGTGGTTACACATTTTGTCTCAAAAACCAATTTTTTTTTTGTGAGATTACAGGCATTGACTACTATGGACATTTTTTTTAACCTCCAGGACCACCGTTAGGTATTGTCAAGGTATTGAGAAGAATGACAAGTAGCATGTGAAAATGCCATGCTTGACTGGGATTCCTCTGGATGAAAGGCCAAGATCCTATAACTTGTGCCATGGAGACTGGCTGCTATGATCATTTAGCATGAATGGAAATTTTTAGTGTATGAAAAATATCATACCTGACCGAGATTCAAAACTGGGACCTCCAAATGAACGTCTGAAATGCTACCCTTCTGCCACAGAGATTGGCATGTTTTTATGAATAAATCTATTATCAAAATGCAAGAAAAATCACAATATTTTCACTCTTTACAGATAATTGATATGGCTGTATAGCTTTGGATATTCTGCATTTCATTCACTATACAAATTTTGGTTTACCATGACTTCATACAAAATCCACAGTAATTGAGAGTGTGTCATGTATGTTATTTGGAGTGATTAGATGGTATCTGGTCTAAAATAATAATAACATTTTGGTAAATTTGTTAATCACTTGACTAAAATATTTTTCTGATCATACACTAATCAACTAAAAATAAAGCCTATAAAAATTGTCTACAAGAACTATAAGTGATCTTTCTAACTAAGATGTGGGAATGAATCTCTTATGGCTTTATACAAAACTCATATATATTTTGATCAAAAATTTATTAATTAGTTTATAAAACTAGTAGTTTATGAAACTATTAATGTTTATAAAACACCATCAAGAGCGCAACAATTTGGGGATTCATGTTTTTTTTTTAAATCTGTCTCATCAGCACCTTTTCTGTTGAACATAGGAAAAAAAAGAAGACAACCTAAAGCTACTTTTTTCTTTCTTAAGTGCTCATATTCAATTTGCTTGATTAGCTAATGAAAGGAGCAGTATTTATTACTTAATTTGGTAGGCTACTCGATTTAGAATATTACAATAATCACAATGTTTCAAATGTGGGGCCTCTTATAAATCTGTTAGTATTTTATCCTAACGTAATCAACACTTTAAGTTGACCATAAATTATATGCACATCATAGGTTTAGACATCTATGTGCCGTTCTGTGAAGTTTTGTTTTCAAAATGAAGAAATTTTGAGCTAAGTGACAAATTTACATTTGAAATAAATGTGAGCTATACCAAAGAAATAGCCTGAAGCAGAATAACAATGAAACTTTTGTGAGATAAAAGTTTTTATACTAATTTTTTGATTCATTATTTAATTGATAAAGAAAAGTGATTTAAAAAATAAATGTAACCCAAAAAATAGCTTAACATGAATGATTTAATTTATTATCATGAGTTTAATTACAACAGTTATCCATATTAGACATTAAATTACATCATTCCTAACATAACGTAATGTTTTAATAAATTATTCCATATATTTATGAAAGTAAATCTATTTAATGTGAATATGAAAATGTCATTTTAGGTTTTGTAGTAATTTTTTTTAACCTCAAATGTTGGTAGCAGTATTTAGTCTTCTGATTATTTCAAACACGTGGGACGTTGTATGGTGATTTACTATATAGGTTATTCGTTTTTGTTATTATCTATTTTTTCCTGTTAATTTTTGCAACATGGCTAAACTCTGTCTGAGTAAGTAAAGTTAAATTTTACGCATTGGGTTACACGTTTCGTTTTAATGTACGTATCGTTACTGTCATCTTAAAGTATGCAATGGTCCGTTATAGGTTATGTTTGAATTATATTTTAAGCTTTGGTTAACGCGGCAACGTTCATTCAATTGTTTTATTCATTTTTAAAATGATATTAAGAATTTATCAGTAATGGTTTATTTTGTATTTACATTGCATTTTAAATTATGAATTAGTAATATATTTAATAATAAATACCTTTAAATTAGTAATAACTTGTTATCGAACAAGTTTTGATTCCTAATATTGTCTGGGTAGTGTTGCAATTTGGAAAATCTGGATTGACAGTTTAGAAGTTTGGTATTTTTTATAACTTTAATTGTTTTACTCATTTAAAATATACTAATAATTAATTTCTTTTTACCAACATGCCTGGCGGTTTATTGATTTTTATTTTTTGTATCAATTGATGAACTATGTAACTGAAATGATATTTTCTCTCCTGGAGGCTGCTTATTACGTTAAAGCAATGAAAAATATTGAGTAGACTTTATACTGAAACAGTTAAAAGTTTAGCATGATTTTTTTTAATTT
This sequence comes from Lycorma delicatula, assembly GCF_047948215.1. Taxonomy (NCBI): domain Eukaryota; kingdom Metazoa; phylum Arthropoda; class Insecta; order Hemiptera; family Fulgoridae; genus Lycorma; species Lycorma delicatula. The sequence continues at coordinate 260,134,527 of NC_134455.1, read as the reverse complement.
TAGTGCCAAGAAACTTTACATGCCGATAAGTATAAATAATTTATGTTTATGGACTGCGATTACCCTTGAAAGGACAAAGTCTGCATCACGTTTTTTATACTCTAATCAATTAACTATCAGTTTGTGACTTATAAAGACTTGTTCAGATGCTAATTTGTTATCAGGACTAGGTTTTTTGAGTGTTTTGTTCATTGTTAATATTTTTGCCAAGGCTGCCACAGTACATTGAAGTGGACATCCAATTAACTATTTTTGTCCTTTGAAGATTTATAACAATAAGAAAGTTTGCTTAATTTTGGTTTATACTAATTTAACCAGAAGTAATGCTCAAAAAGAATTGAGTATTGTGTAACTGTTATGAATTAAGTGTGTATTTTGATGTGGTTTTATTATAGTGGAGTAGTGTGTGAATTAGTGTTGTGTAAATTTGCAATTTGAAATTTTATAAGTCATGTTGATAGCTTTTTTATTGATTACAGAAAAAAAGAGTAAACGAATTCCAGCTAGACAGAGATATAAGGTTGAAAAAAAAGTTAGAGAACATAATCGAAAACTGAGAAGAGAAGCCAAAAAGAACAAGAAAGGTAGGCTTTATATTTGTGAAAGAATGGTCTTTTTTGCTGTTCATTTTTTCTTTTAGTCTGAAATTCACTGTGAATGTAAATTTGAATTATATACTCATATAACAAAATAATAATATAACTCAGGGTGCCTTTTGTGCTTTATAAATATAAAGATTCTAATTCTTTATTTGGATAGTAATAGAAAATATTTAATGCCAAATGGACTAGTTATGTTTGTCTAAGGTTTTTGGGTTCAAATTGGAGATCAGATACATTGTTGGTAGATTATTATTATTATTATTATTATTAAGTTCTTATTAAGCCAGTGTAGTATACTTACATTGATTAGGTATTGATCTCTGTTGTAAGGTCTGCTGAATTTTTATTTTTGTTGGGGTTTTAAAAGTTTATTTTTCCATTAAAAACCGGGAATTTAAAAAACTCCAGAAAAAGCTGTGAAATGTTATCAAATTCAAACAATACGAAAAAGAAAGCCATACTTTTTATAAAAATCTTTTGGAAAAACTGTTAATACATTCATCCAAATATTAGTTTTTTGTAGATTGTGTATAGAGACTCACTATTGACCTCTCACAAGCATATCTAGATATATAGTTGCTGCATTCAGTTGATCAACCAGCAAGTCATTAATCATAGGTATAAATTTGGTTTATAAAGTATGATTGAAAAGTTTTAAGGCAGGTGCTGCCACTGTTCAATAGGAGAGGGTAGGTTTGCTTGCAAGTGTGAAAGCAGTATCCTATTTTGCCCTTGAAATGCCCCAAAAAGATCATGATGTTATCTCTGTTCAGTAGAGAATGGCATCCTGGTTAATGAAGATCTGTTTTTCAGTTCTTGCTGGATTATTGATTTTGCAAAATGAATTAAATAACAAAACGAGTTAATACCAAATTTTCTTTAAAGATCGGGAAATTAGCTTCAGACTTGTGAACTCTTAAAAACAGCTTTTGGGAATAAATTTTTGAGCCAGTCAAATGTTTTCATTTGGTTCAACAGATTTCAAAGATAACTACAAATGAGTCGAAGATGACTCCCGGTCCAGCCAGTCTTTCACTTCAAAAACCAACGAAAACATGGGGAAAGTTGGCGATTTAGTGCGCTCTAACTATAATCTTACAATTAGGGAGATGACTAAAGAACTGAATTTAAGTTTCTACATGTTTGTCAATTTTCTTTTACTGAAAATTTGAACATGTGACTTGTGTCTGCAAAATTCATTCTGAAATTGTTGTCAGACCAGCAGAAATAACATCAACATGAAGTGTCCCAGGAACTGATTAATTGAACTGAGACTGAGCCAGATTTGTTAAATAGGGTATCTACAGGAGACTAGTCGTGGGCTTATGGATATGACCCAAAAACAATGGCATAATCATTGCAGTGGAAGGGTCTAAATTCACCACAGTAAAAAAAAAGCATGACTAAGTCAGTAGAATGTGAGGACAATGTTAATGTTGGTGGTTTTCTTCAATAATACGAGTATTGTGCATCATGAATTTAACCCTAGGGGCCAGAAAGTCATCCAGGAAGACAATAAAAGTGTCATTCAGTGTTTGCATGAAAGTTTGTGGAAGAAAAGGCCTGCACTTTGGTGAAACTAGATTTGGGTCCTTCACCATGATAATACACCAGCTCATCATGCATTCTTGATCACAAAATTTTTGGCCAAATTTCAATTTCCTGTAATTCCACAACCCCCCCTCCATATTTAGTTCTGCCAACTTCTACCTAAATTGAGATTTTTCCTGAAAGGGAACTGATTTGACTCAGTTGAAGACATCCAGGTAAATATGGAGAGAGTTCTTAACTCCCTTAAGAAAGAAAATTTCCAGAATGATTCAAAATGTGGAAACACTGTTTGAGTCTATTTGTTCATTGACTAAATAAAATTTTCCGTTTGCAATGTTGATCAGGGTGTTTATTGGAAAGAGCATCAACTTTTACAAACCAATCCAAGTTTGTTGATACACTCATAGAGTCCGTAACTGACTGGTGCTTTTTGTTAGTACTAATTTCTGAATATTAACATTGTTGTATGTTAAATGCTAATTGTATTTACTGAAGTTTAAGAAACAGTTTTTTAAAGTACTTAAAAGCTTCATATCATTGTTGATAAAGTAAGCTTCCAATATTTAATCTCTGTTTTTTATGGATTTAAAAAAAAAATTCTAGTTAGGTAATTCTGTAACTTTTTTTTAGACAATGTTTGATTTTTATAGGATTGTGTTTGTAATGTGCCCTGTATGCTTCTTTATTTTTTTTTATTTCTTCTTTATTTTTTGTTTCTTTTATTTTGTTGTAATATACTAAATTGGAATTTTATCTCCATAAACCAATCTATTAATGGCCATTATGTCTTGAAATTTCTTAGGGAAAAGTCCATTATAGAGCCTTTAGTAATACAGAAAAAGATTCAAATAATCATAGACAAAAATTGTATACTGCCTTACATATAACAAGGTAAAAAAATTTTAAAACTTGAAACTATAACTTTTTACGTCTGCATTTAGAAAGTTGGTCTCTGTCTCTGGAAATGCTAAAGATATAATTTGTAAAGACATTAATTGCAATTTAAAATGTGTAAAGAAAATTAAAAGAAAGCAAAAGTAGAGCATTTCGGTGATTATAAGTACAGAATACAACATAACTACCAGAAGATCTTGAATTTTGTAGGATTACGTTGCCTAAAAAAAATCACAGAATTAGATTAAATAAGATTTTCTGAAAATACTATTTATAAAGAGGAATAAAACAGTTGGTAGAATTTTTTATCAGCAATGTTCAGTAACTTCGTTGTTGAATAGTGAAATAAACCAGTAATTAATAGTCTTTTAGAATTTTAAACTTATTAAAAATGTTTTTATAAAATTTTCTAACAAGAACATTAAATAATTATCATCTCCTTTAAATTTTGTTCATGGGAAGGGATATAATTTTGATTAATTTATGCTGATTCTATGTTTCTTTAGATAAATTACATCTTAACCAATGTTATATAAGGGATGTGAATTTGATGTTAGTGAGTAGTCTAATTTAACCCACCTAGTGGTCTATTGGTGAATTCATCTTTGCAAATCAGCTGATTTTGAAGTCGATAGTTCAAATCCTAGTAAAGGCAGTTACCTTTATATTTGAATACTAGATCGTGGATACCGGTGTTCTTTGGTGGTTGGGTTTCAATTAACCACACATCTCAGAAATGGTCGAACTGAGACTATACAAGACAATACTTCACTTACATTCATAGATATCATCCTCATTCATCCTCTTAAGTAATATCTTTACATGGTTTCAGAGGCTAAACAGAAAAAGAAAGAGAGAGAGAAATTAGTATAATTTACAGGTTTCAATGGTTTTTAAGCCAACGTAATGATTTCAATTGAAACTGTCTAAAACAACGCTTCTTATCATCTTTTTTCTGATCAATTTTTGTACAAAGTAAAAAATTTACCGTAGTATTTCCTAAATATTGTTTTTGTATTAAGTAATTATTACAGTTACAATTGTTTCTTCATTAATAATATTATTTTTCTTCTCTTTTATTATTGTTTCTTATTATTTTGCCGATTTTGATTGTTTAAGATCTAAATGGACATCTTCTTTTTTTAATTTAGATATACTTATTCGTGATGCTTTGTTGTTTCCCAATTTATTTAGCATAGCTCTTTTTGTATATCTACTTGATAATTCCTAAGCCTACACTTCATTTACTTTCATTCGTCTCATCCATATTCATCCTTTGAAGTAATACATTACAGTGGTTCCAGAGGCTAAACAGAAAAAGAAGAGATAGTATTATGTTACATCACTTTAATTATTATTTACACTGTTATGTTATTTGTATCTTTAGATTTGTTTATATTGTATTACACCATTATTTATTACTTATTCACTATTAATAATAGTAGGAGGAGAAATCTCCTCCTGAAGATCTGAAGTATTCCTTACTACAGTTGGTGCTTAACTACAGTTGTACCAATGATTTATTTTATGACAAAAACTTAATTTTCTGCCTTTTCAATACTAATGGTTTTTTGCTCCTCTGTTTCACCTTGAGAAGACATATGGGTTAAATTGGTAAAGAGGTTTTTGAGTGGATTGGTGTGCTGCACATTGTTAGGTTATCTTCAGTAATCAAAAATGTTTAATGCTTGAATTATGATAGCAGTTCCTAGACTGGAAAGTAAACAAACACATAGAAAACTTTAAAGTAGTATTTTAAGTGGTGGTTTCAATTGTTGTGATAATACATGTTAACAACATACATTATATTGATGACTATAGTTTATGATTCATCATATTTCATGAATACCACTGAATATTCACTTTAAATAATATTTTTTTATAAGAATGTTGACAGATACAACTTTGTTGACTGATAAATATTAGCAGGTCTCGCTTTTAGCATTCAAGATTAGAATAATATTGTTAATGATGTCTAAAAATGCCACAAAAATGTACTAAAGCATATGATGTGTAACACTAGGAAACAGGTTAAGAAGATTTTACATACTAGGTTACCGTCATATTTGGGTTTAATGATTGAGTGATAATTGTGTGTGTGTGTGTGTGTGTGTGTGTGTGTGTGTGTGTGTGTGTGTGTGTGTATGTGTGTGTGTGTGTGTGTGTGTATGTGTGTGTGTGTGTATGTGTGTGTGTGTGTGTGTGTGTGTGTGTGTGTGTGTGTGTGTGTGTGTGTGTGTGTGTGTGTGTGTGTGTGTGTGTGTGTGTAGTTTTGTTTTATTCATGTCTTCATCTTTGTCTGTTAATCAAATCATTGCAGAAAAAAATTATATCAGAATAAATAGTTGATAATTTTTAATTAAAACAGTTAAAATGCTAGTGACTTTTTTATGTGAAGATTCTGTTTTTCAATTATTTAGTGCCTCTTATCAAATCCCATAAAAATAACATTTGCTGTATTTTATAATGTGAGTCCTATATAAAAATAAATCAAGAGAAAAGGTAGTATTGAAAAACTGGTAATGTGCTTTCTTTATATTGATTTTAAAATTGAATAACATAATACATTAAAGATATTTATGTTTGTTTCAGGTAAGAAGAACAAAATGATTGTAGTACCAAATATTTGTCCTTTTAAAGAAGAAATTCTTAAAGAAGTAGCTGAGGCAAAGGAAAGGCAGGAACTTGAAAGAAAAAAGAAGAAAGACTTGTTGAAAGCAGAGAAAGAAGCTAGGAAGGCTGCAGAGAGAAAAAGTACATTAGAGGGTTTAATGGAAGATGCAAAGATGAAGGAGAATTTACATAAAAATTTTGATAAAGGATCTGACAATGAAGAATTAAAAAAATTTGAAAATAAAAAAAATAGTTCTACAAAGGCTTTTTACAAAGAGTTTAAAAAGGTAATAAATAAACTTTTGGGTCAATCCATTTGAAGTCACCTAAGAGTGGTTGCTTGACCAATTCAAAAATATTTAAACTTTCCTACTTGTTTCCTACATGTCTCACAACCTTAACAACTATTTAAAATAAAATTATTTAAGCAGTTTACCTGTGGTGGCCATTTTTATTACAGTGTGCACACCTATTTTTGTGACTGTAAGGTTTTATGGAAAAATCATTACTAAAAAACTATTGGTCCTGGAAGTTTGAAACAAAAAGAAATTTAATCATGTTTCCTCAAGATAAAAGATTGGTCTTGTGGTTTATTTACCTATCTTTCTTCTTTCTATGAGAAAATAACCAATAAAGTTGAACATGAAAAACAGTGAAATATCACTATTGGTAATTTTTTTCAGGAGGCAGAGATGGCATACACAATTTCAATTATTTTTTTATTTGTAGGTATATGTTAGTAGTTTAACAATAAATAATATTTATGGGGATATACTCACCCCTAAATTTTTATGAATTTTTAAAAACTATTTTTAAAAAAAATTCAAATTTTGGTTTCAAATAACTCTGATGGGACTGGTGATAAAATCTCAAATTTGCACAACTTGCAGTGTTTTGTAGATGTTTATGGCCAATAAAAACGTTTCTTGTGTATTGTACTAATAAAAAAGTTATAACTCCTTAAAAATCATGAAAATCCTGTTAAAAGAAATACCATTTTGACTCACTAAATAAGTGCTCCAAGGAGGTTTCTTATCTTCTTGACATTTTAATATTTTTATATCAATTATTGAACCATTCAACTGAGTTTTCATGTTATAACAGGTGCTTGTACTCATTTCCAGTCAACAGGAAAATTCATGTTGCCACATGCTTATTTATGTGTGTTGCATTATCATTTAGCTTTGCAGTTACAGACTGGTCAGTCTGACATTAGTCAGTGGCCTGTTCACATCTTAACAGAGTGTCTCAAATTGCATCCTGTGTTTGGAAGTGTTTATTAAATAAATAAGTTTTACTTAATATTATATTTGCAAATTTTAAAATCAGTTAAATTTTTACATTATCTTCAAGTAATTTCACATAAAACAATGGAAGAACAATGTTCCATAGAAATTTATGTGAATGGAAAGTATCATAAAACAGTGGTGTATAGTGTAGTGCCAAGAGAACTCATTAAAGTTTGTGAATTTAGTGTTGAAAACCAAAACTTATTTTTTTATGTCTTAATTCAAATGTCATTAGATTTTGTAAATATCATGAAAAAAAATTTTTGTCAAAATTCAGTCACCTGTATGGACAGTTCTGTTGTGGCCCTTTGAGAACTCATAAGAAAAAAACAGTTAAGAAAAACTTAAAGACAAATAGCAGTAGAGCAAGCTCTTAAAGAATCCATTTTTCCAAATTTAAATTTAATTCCTGGAAAGTCTCTTTGTGTTAACTGTTTCAAAAGTATTTTTTCTCAGCAAACAAAAAACTATATAAATGCAAAGACCAAGAGCCAATACATTGCCCAACATTACAGTCTTGAACGATTGGATGCTGCTTGTAGCATTTTGGGTTTATCACTTTCATCAAAATTGAAAAAATTAAGCACAGATCAAAGCCCAGTCATCAGCATTAAAATTTAAAATAAATAAGGTATCTGAAATATTAAAAAACAATCTCGAACTGTGTTTTGACTCAAAAGTTTCTGAAAATGAAAATCCAGCTCAATCTTCTTCACATGAATATGATGATCTTATTTTAAAACTAAAATAAATATTTTTTCTTGCTTCTAAAGAAGATAAGGTTTAAATTATCAGTTTACTTCCCCAATTGTGGACCAGATCTAAAATAATGTCAGTGTTCAATGTGTTGGGCCGTTCGGTTACACTTATTAGAGAATTAGTTAATGAGCAAGGCATTCAATCGGAGTTAGGTAGAAGACATAAAACAGGAATTAGTAACGATATTTTTTTTTTTTGTCTTCAGTCATTTGACTGGTTTGATGCAGCTCTCCAAGAGCCCTATCTAGTGCTAGTCGTTTCATTTCCGTATACCCTCTACATCCTACATCACTAACAATTTGTTTTACATATTCCAAACGTGGCCTGCCTACACAATTTTTCCCTTCTACCTGTCCTTCCAAAATTAAAGCGACTATTCCAGGATGCCTTAGTATGTGGCCTATAAGTCTGTCTCTTCTTTTAACTATATTTTTCCAAATGCTTCTTTCTTCATCTATTTGCCGCAATACCTCCTCATTTGTCACTTTATCCACCCATCTGATTTTTAACATTCTCCTATAGCACCACATTTCAAAAGCCTCTAACCTTTTCTTCTCAGATACTCCGATTGTCCAAGTTTCACTTCCATATAAAGCGACACTCCAAACATACACTTTCAAAAATCTTTTCCTGACATTTAAATTAATTTTTGAAGTAACGATATAATTAAAAATAGTAACGATATAATTAAAAATAATAGAAGGCTATGTCCTAGTAAAAAGGGTTGTGTTAGCACGTGTGTTGATGATGTCAAAGTGCATAAGCAAAAGCGGCTTGTTCTGATAAACTTAAATGCATTGTATGTTTCCTGTAAAAGTGAAAACCCTGAGAAAAAAATTGGAAGATCAAAGTTCTGGGAACTCCATCCAAAATGGGGTATCTTGACTGGTGCGTCCAGGATTCATATTCTTTGTGTCTGCCCCCACCACCAGAACATCAAACTCATGATTGATGGTCCTAGACATAATGTTAATTATAAGGATTTAGTAGACATATTTAATTGTGACAAGGAACTACAGCTGTATGATAATTGTGTGCACCAGGTAAGTGTAGGTAAGCAGGTAGTGTTTGATGCTCAACCTTTCTGAAGAGTATGATGTGTTACCAGATAGAATAATGTACAAACAGTTTGATAAGGCGGAGATGATTACTGTTCTTCAGACCAAAGACGAGTTTTCAGATCATTAGTGGAAACATTGGAAAAGCTGGAACTCACTATTTTGTGTCAAGCTCTCAAGCTTGGTTTTTCAAGAAGAAAAAAATTAAAATTAGGTTTAGAAGAATGTTTGGTGTTGGGAGACTTTGCAGAAAATTGTTCATTTCTTGTTCAAGATAAGATACAAAGCAGTTCACCTTTTTGTGTTCTATTTTAAGGAAAATGATGTATTACAACACAAAAGTGTCTGTATTTTAAATGATCACTTGAAGTACAATACAGCAACATTTTATTGCTTTCAAAAACTTTTAACAGATCATATCAAGGAAGTTCATGAGAATATTAAAAAAACTCATCCATTTTACTGATGGTGCTTCAAGTCAGTATAAAAATAAAAAAAAATTGCTAGTTTGTGCAGTCACAAAAAAAGACGTTGACCTTGAAGCCGAATGGCATTTCTTTGAATCATTCTTGGGGAAAAATGCCTGTGATGGTGTGGGAGGAAAAACAAAACGAGAGGTGGCAAAGACCATTAAACCCGTCAGATACTAAACGTTGATCAAGTGTATTCATTTTGTAATCACAAGCTGAAAAATATCAAGTATTTTTTTATTAAATCAGATGAGGTAGCTAAGATTTCACTAACTATAAAAAATCATTTTGACTGCTGTGAAAAAGTTGTTACTAGAAGCTACCACAAGTATGTTCCTGTGTCAGAAGGCATTATATGATTTTACTTTATTTAGACTCCAAGAGGACTAAAAAGACTTTCCTGAGTCAAGTATTGTACCGCTTTCACGTAAGGAAAATTGCTTGCGTGCATGACAATCAGTGGTGGATAGGAGAAGTGGTAGATATTAGGCTGAAAAATGAATGATATACAGATTCATTTTTTCCACCCAACTGGACCACAGACATCATTTCAAAATTTTCAACAAGACAAAGTGTGGGTACTGGTCTGCAAAGTTCTGAGAAAGTTGACATCACTTGAACAACTACAATGAACAGGTCATTCTCACACTATTTCAAGAGAATTATTAGAAGAGATGTTACAGCTGTTGTTGATTAGCCACACTAAATAATAAACTTTCATTGCTACAAAAACGGGCTATTTCATTGAAGAATAATTAAAATTTTGCTACAATTTTTTTTTTCTTTCATAGTTTTGCCAAAATTAACCAGTATAAAAATAAAAGTAAATTCTTGAAAAAAAAATGTAGGCTACTCATTAAAATTTTAGTTTGGGTAATTTTATAAGTATTTTTAAATCAAAATTGTATTAGGTTTCTGGTACTGGTTAAGTTATCATTAAATTATGACTTATATTAATAATTTTAAAAATTTAATACGTCAACTTCAACAACATAGAAGCTAAATATTATTGTTATTATTGAATTATTATCATAATTTTTTTTTTAGAATCAGGTTAATAATTATTAATCAATATATTTAAATTAAAAAAAAAAGGAGATGAAGTCCGGTCGAACCGATGTACCTTCCCACTCTAAGGTCCAAATATTTAATTAATTAAAATTTCATTTGGCTATAAATCTGGAGCCAATGAAAATAAGTACCACGTATGATAAATCGTTAAAAATCTCTCAATGGCTTATTGCATATTACAGTTCAAAATCAAATTTTTTTTTGGATTTTGGGCTTTTAGGACACTTTTGGTTTAGTCAATTGCAGTCAAAAAGGGAGGTGCACAACTAGATGTTACAACAGTACTAAATCTAAAATTTCAACAGCCTATGGCTATTTTTGAGTTGTGTGAGATATATACATATATACAGTCATCACACTGAAACTAGTCATAATGGATTCAGGGATGGTCAAAATAGATATTTCAGTTAGTATAAACACAAAAGAAGGAAGAATTTGACAGGAAAAATGGTATAATTATTGAATTACTTTTGTTGCTGGAAATTGATTAAAATGGTGACAGATAAGATGTAAGGGACCTGCCTAGAACAGTTTTCCTGATGCTGATGATTTCTATATGTAGTATATTAAATTTTTTCTCTGCTGAAATATTCAATATTAAGAAGAATAATTAAACCACCAAAATAGAAGATATAAGTGGTTTATTTACCAAATGTTTTCTTAAAAGTTTTTCCTTGTATTTTATCATCAAAAAATGATTAAAAACTAACTTATATTTCTTTTTAATATTTCAAACAATGGCAACATCGTAATAGATACTGAGAAAAGAGTTTAAAATGTTTTGTTAAATGTAAGCTGATGTTGCTCAGAAAGTATTTAAAAATTCTGTGTAACGTATTCTTTTTAGTGAAAAAAATTAATGGAAATAAAAAGAATTTCCTACGCAGTTGTACATTTTTTTTTTTTAATTACATTTCACTGGGTTTTTATGTTACTGTTATTCAAAATTTAATATATTTATTAAATAAATAAAATCATGCTTCTTTATTTTCTTTAATACTTTGCAAGAAAATAAAGGAAGTCAATATTAACTAAAGAATCTTTTGGTTTTTGTTAAAAGTAACATTCTGTTATTTCTATTAACAATAGTGTATGAACATTTCTATCAACAGTTATATTATTTTTTTTTAAAAGAGAGGTATTTTTCCACTGTTATAAAAACAAATGTTATATATTACATAGAGAAAAATAATTTATAATTTTATAGATTGTTAAATGAAGTTGTATAAGGATCATGTAGTGTGCACTTCTATTCAGAATGTAGATTGTACAGTAATAGTTATAAAATTAATTTTTTCTTCAGATTTATTAGTTTACTCTGTTCAGTAATTACTTCTATGAAGTTCTGTAATAAATTTGATGTTCATTTAATCAATCTTAAGAATTAATGTACATATTTCTATTTGAAAGCATATTAATAGCTTTTTCCAGGTTTTGCTTTATTGGAAGACATTAATTTGACTTGCTGTTATTCTAATAATGTAATCATAAAGTTAATGAAAAAATTGGCTGCTTAAAAATAAAAAAAATATTTACTTATTTAAAAAATAGAGTAATAATTTACTTCTTTTTAAAGCTGGTTTTTTACTTATCATAGGTTGTGGAAGCAGCTGATGTAATATTACAGGTAGTTGATGCTAGAGACCCTCAAGGTACAAGGTGTGATCAAGTTGAACAGTCTATTAGAGAATCAGGCAAAAAGCGACTTATTATCGTAGTTAATAAAGCAGGTAAGTTTTATTGTTCTCTTTTAATAGTTTTATTTAAATAAAATTAACTTAAACATATTCAATTATCAAAAGTGTCATATAACTTAGTATTTTAAATATTTTACTGCTAAACGATATTAAAAGATACTTAAACCAGATCTATTAGTACGCACCAAATGTTAATTTCTTGATAATATAATTTTTTTTTTAAATTAGATTTTTTATAATAAATTAGCTTTATGGGCAAGATGCTGTCAATAATTATGTAAATAATTTCATTGTACTTGAGCAAATAAACTTAGTTTATAAGCCAATGTACAAATTGGCATTTGTTTATCACTTGCTTCAGTTTCTGTGTTGGTTAGGTCATTTTCCTCACTCTCAATCACTTTTCTTATTACTTGATCTCTTCATCCTGAATTAGAGTATTGTGGTTGTGGTTCAGACCCTGTTAGAACATTGCTGAGTGAAGAAAGACTTGTACATCTAATGCATTCTCAGTGTGAATTAATGTGAGGCATTTTGTTTCTTGACAATTAGCAGCAAGTAAATCTAAACGTTGAATTTGCAGTTTGGTGAAGTCAGTTTTGCTGATCCTGCCTAATCCAAAATGAAAGAAAGTGAGTTTATGTAGAAGAAATTTTACATCATAATGTACATATATAGTGTAAAATAAAACTACTATAATAAGAATGTATGGATAGTGCAAAAGTGTATTTTTGTTCATTTTTTATGAAGCTATTTCTCATTCCTTTTTGTACCTTTTAGGACCTCAGAAAGAGAAGTTACACAATTTGTCTAGTATTTATACTTTTTGTAGTGTCAGTTATTGAACAGTTTTATTATGTTGTTTTTTTTTATTTTATGTAAAATCATTTTCAATTTTTAAGTGCATTTTTGGGTAGCATTATTTTTATGATTTACTGTTATTGTTTAATGATTTTACACTAATTAAGGATAAATCGTAATAAAGATACTTTTATATTGGCCAATAAGTTGTCATTAATGGTGCTAGTTTGTTGATCAATGACCTAAAGAAAATAAAGAAAGTCATTATTAACTAAATATAAAACCTTTTGGTTTTTGTTAAAAGTAACATTCTGGTAATTCTATTTACAGTAGTGTATGAACATTTCTATCAACAGTTGAATTATTTTTCTTAGAAAGAGATATTTTTTCCATTTTTATAAAAACAAATGATATATAATACACAGAGAAAAATAATTTATAATTTTATATTTTATAGATTATTAAATGAAGTTGTATAAGGGTCATGTAGAGTGTGCACTTCTATTCAGAATGTAAAGTGTACAGCAACAGTTATAAAATAAAATTTTTCTTCAGATTTATTAGTTTACTGATATTTGGCTCTAGCAGGGGTCTGTTTTTTTTTTTTTTAATATTCATCTCCCTTGTTAGGGAGATGCTGCCTTTGCAACATAGTAGCATTTAACATTTCTTATAATCCTTAAGTTTGTATCTGAGTGCCCATTTTACCAGTGTTTACTTTGGTTAATGGAGTTTAATATTCAGTAGTGGTTAGTATAAGCAGTTAGGTAACATGTTCTACTGAGATATAATTAGGCTTTTTATGAGTATTTCAGTTAAAAATTTTAATGAATAAAATGTATGTAGAATTAATTACCCCTACAGAATGTTAAAAAGATTTGGTTATTATTTTATGTTAAAATTGATAGTCACTAGAAGTTAAACTGTTGCAGAAAACACATCTGTAGAAAACTATTTACTGAAAATTTTATGAAAAATCTTGAATTCAACTTTAATTTTTTTGAATAACATGATAGTTATGTGATGCAACTATATTTGATTATTTATCAAAACACTGATAAAAAAACAGTTTTCTGATAATGTAACCTGTTAATGTGAAAGTAATTTTTTCATTATTTTCACTTATGCATTTAATTAGCCCATCGTTTGTTGACCCGCGACATACGATGATGTAGGTTGCTGAAAGTGAGTGAACTGACTTTCAGTATGTCATTTCGGCTCATGTTTATGTTATTAATTTTTGTTGGACTTGTTTTATTATTTGTTATACTTTCTTGTTTCTCGTTATTTTTATTACTCAAGTTAAAAACATTTTATTTAATATAAATGAATAGTAAAATAAATTTTAATACATTGAAAAACTGAAATTACAGATTTTTCATAATATTATAAATTTTAAACAGATTATATTATTTTAAACTTACTATTTATATGAAAGTAAATTTTAAAAAGTCAAGTTTATTTCTAGCATTCATTATTCTCAGCATCTCGTTGGTTACAGTTTTGCACGTTGTCATTGTATGTTCACAGCAGATGGGAACTATGCATAATAAGCATCTTACTGTTGTTTTACAGTTTTTATTCCTAGGACAATATGTGCATTTAATTCTTTATTTGTTAGGAGCAGGTTCTACTGCAAGTATTTCCTGAATTCCTAAATGTTTTTTAATCTTCAGCTATAAATTGTTTTGCAGACCATTTTTTTGTACTTTAACTATTAGGTGATTTCTACAAAGCTCAAAAGCTAGACTTTTCAAATACTTTCTTCGAACCATTTTTTCTAAGTGTTGCTAAATAAGGTTGGAGCAAGCACTGATTGCTCCAACATCAGAAATGATGAAAAGTAGTCGCAATGGCCATGTGTATGAAATCTTATCCATGGAATATTTTGATTTCATCTGGTTGACGACATGAACACCACTTTCGTAAGATTATAAAAGTTTAATAGTATCGTTTATACAAATCCAATATCTTCATCAATTTCATCCGTGTTGTGTATACTTGAGATAAGAATTACATTTCTGTCCTTTTATAGAACTTATGAGACTTCTCTTCAAAATGTAAATACATTACTATATATGGATTTTGGTCTTGAGTTGACTAATAGAAGCGGAATTTCTCTTTTATTTTTTCTGATTGACGACAACTGTCAAGTTTTAATCTCTAACAAGTTGATCAATCTGGACTTTCTGATGAGAACCAGTTATCCATGGTTACATTTCTTCATGAGTATCTGTTTGATTTTATCATTTATTGCACTATGCTACTAGAAGAAATTATTTAGCTGAAATGATAATTCAGCTTAAATGGTATCCTTTAGGCTGGATACCAGTGTAAAGTTCCATAGTGACATATAGTATACCATGGTATACTATAGTTAACCATGGTGAATACCTTCAATGCATATTTGATGTGCTTCCTTTGATTATACTGCCCAAAACTTATCAGCCACAAAACCTCTCAAGCATTTCATTCAAAGTTACATATCCTCTCTAACATTGTAAAATTCCTTACAACATTGAACTGAATCCTTCAAAAACATTTGATTGGAGCGAGTCTATAGACTGCTTTTCTAGCTAACCTCATGACTGCATTATCAAATCAAGAGTGCTCTCACAAGCAAATAAATTCGCTTATAAGGCATAACCAATCGAAGAGATATGCCGGTGTAGTACCTTCGGTATCCCATAGATTCTGAACATTTTGGTAAGATTTTGTCATTACCCCAGCCAAATAGAGTAATCCAATAACAGCCATTATTTATCTCATTAGCGTTAATGTTGAGTACATCACTTTCACGAGCATAATTATTTATATTTTCCTGAATTTGAGTGTTAGTGTGATGAGTAATTTCCTCAACAACATGATCAGGAAAATATAGCTCCAAGCTTCCTAAATTGTACTGACATTTCTTGCTTTACCTCTTACTCCAGGAGAATAAAGTACTATGTTTCTTTGCCTCCTATGTATTCCATGACATGGCGCATGCACATTCCACAAAGTAATATTGTCCTTGCCAACATACTGAAGGCCTTGGTTGTCGTCAGCGCCATCACCAGAAACTTCACTATTCCTGTTGTGATTACTATTTATCATTTCTGCGTTGTCATTCAAGTCTGCTAGGAGTTACTCTTCCATTATATCTTCATCAAGCTATTGTAGTATAATTTGATTTTGCCGCATTTGATGGTCGATACCCATATGATGTCTCATTACTGCAATGTCTTATTTACACAAAAATACTTACACCTAACAATATTTACATTAAACAAAGTTAACAAATTATTTACACAGGAATACAAAATTATTACAAAAAAATTTATGCATAAATTATTTACTTGAAAATAAGAGAAAGTTATTATAATAGCTTTAACTTGAGTTTACACCACCAACACTATACAGAAAAGTATAAAAATACTCAAATAAAATGTAACATAAATATGAAGAAGTAAATTCCTAATTGTAATGACATAGATGGTTGACCCATTAGTGCAGAAATCACTTCAATACAATTCATACTCATTCACTTTCTGCAGAGCTATGAAGGTGACTGATAGTTCGAGCAGTAGGTTTTTCCCACTCCTAACTATATAAATGACAGCTACTAAGAACATCATAACTATAGTGTGTTTTAATAAAAAATATTATTAGTTGAATTTGAAGATGAGCTCACTCGTTGACCAACAAAGGCGATTAACTATTATTTTTGCACTGAATACAAAAATAAAAATTGTGTTTAAAAATAAAACAATGATGTATTCAAAATTATGATCACTTTGACAGTATTATAAAATCTAATAATTTATATTAATAAGTTGATGATGTGAGACAATTTACTTCTTTCATCTCTGATATAATTCAAAAACTAAATTTAATTGGCTCTCTAACTCCTCCATAATAAATATACGTTCCACTCAATGATTTACCAAATTTCCTCTAATCATTTGTGGTTTTAATAACCGATTGAAAAGAAAAAAACATATTTCACACCTATTAGTAATAATCAGATATTCTTTGAAAGGAACTACAGTATATGTTCTGTCTAGTTGCTTGTAAATAGTTTGGTCAATTTTCTATGTTTATTTTTTTTATGCTGTTTATCTAATCATTTAAAATAGTTTTGTCAATTTTCTGTGCAATTTTTAATGTTTTATTTATTTATTTTTTTGCTGTTGCTTGTCTAGCTATAATAATTTAGTCAATCTTCTATGTTACTTTATCTTATCGGTAAAAATTTCATGCAGGCAGCTTCTACATATTGTATTTGAGGTTTTTCTTGTGAATTTATTAATTTGTTCATGGAGATACATTTCCTTTTCCATTTATATTTCCTATCCATTTATATTTCCTTACATTCTTCATTATTTCTTAATTTGATGTATGTATCAGCTTGGAAATTTTTTAAAACATCAACAACATTGTATATGTTGGAATGAGAAGTGTGGAAGTGCACATTTACACTTTAGATTGCAAGATCACTTATAGATTCACAGTTTTTCATCATACACTTTGTTGAAATGCTGATATCCATCCATATTCTTGGAGGAAACAAATCATCATCAGAAGTGTAATTGTCAAATGCGTAATTTGTGATTATTCTTATCTTTTCTTTTCCCTCAGGTTCTAATGCCAGTCTTTGAAACAGGCATCTATGTCATCAGGACTTAGGCCAAAAAATAATTTTAAAAAACAGCTGATTTCCATGTTTAATTTATATTCAGAAGACAATCCAGGAGTTTGAATTTTTTCTACCAGTTTTGCCCTAGATGAAAATGACAACCCTTGGTTTTCATTGAATAGCAACTTTTGCAGCACCATAAAGTGTTGTTTATAGCTAGTATGATTCGAAGTCAAGAGAGAAATTATGCAATATTTGCACTTCATAGCAGTTAACCTGAATAGTTTGGTGTAAGTGCAAGAGTCTTTGTCCAGTAACACAAAAATAAACTAATGGTGCATTCATACCATTTATAAATCCATTGTGAATATCTGTTTGAAAAATTTTGGACAACTTTTAAATGTACCATCAACATAGAGTTTTGGTGTTTGACACAGAATTTTTAAACTTCAAATCCTTTTTCTGGATTGTTCATCATGAGGAAATCTTCCCCAGTTTGGTGACAATTTCCATTTCTTGCAAAACGCAATGAGTTACATAATGAATTTTTAGAAGACTTTGATGAATTGATTTTCTGGATGCCTAATTACTTGCTTGATTAACTCATCTCCAGGTGATAATCATCTTATGTCTCCATTATTTGTCAGTTCTGTTTGTCAGATTTTGATGACATAAAATATCTCAAGCTGCATTTATTTTCACAGAATTTGCTATTTTTTTGTCTGTTATGTATGTATTTTCTTCCAAACATGCATGAGTGTGTTCTTGAAAACTTTCTGTAATTTTAGTTTTCAAATCACTTTTTAAGTAATACTTAAAAGCCTTTGTAGTTATGCCCATCGCTTAATTCCATTATCATGTTTGAGGAATCTGAATTTGTAACCACTGACTATATAGATTGATTTACTCTTCTCACTTTTCATAACGTCCATTATCAATCACTTGCTACACACTATACACAATTTCCTACTCACAGTGACAGCTCTTACTAACAAAAATTAAATGCAGAAAAATCCTTAAAAAGTTATAAATACAACAAGAAGCATATAGGGGTGGGGGTGTTGAGCCATTCTTATTATTAGAAGTAACGAGGACGCAATTTAAAAAGGGAGTCGGGTAGTAGCAGACAGAATTTACTGAGCCTGCATTTATTGTTACAATAAAAATTTATTTTAAATTTCCATTTAAAACAAAACTCCAGTAATAATGTAGTGACTAACTATTTCTGGTATTAGATTTACTTTTTGGGGATACTGAGTGTGTATTCTCATACTTGTTGGGAATTGTTATTGCTCCTATATTTACTAACTTAGCCATTTACCATGAAAGTGAGCAGCTTTGTTTTGAATATTTAATTGGATTAAAAAAAAAACTTATTTTTTTTAAATTTTCATATAATGATGCACTAAAACTCTGGTAAAAATTAACAAAAGAAAAAAGCCTTTTAAAAAATCAAAACTATACAAATTTAACTCTGTTCTCTCTTTGAGATAAACTCTAGAAGTCAAGCTTCTTGTTTTCTTCAAATGAGTGACAATTGATCTATCTATCAATTAAATCAGTTTGTGTATGTGTGTGTGTGAACATGTGCATGTGTGTGTGTTTATTTGTCAGTTAATTATGTGTTTTATTTCTTCAATTAAACATGAACATGTGATTGTCTGAAAGGGTATAAATAGCTTTATAAATTATTATTTTTTAATTATGTAAATAGAATTAAAATTAGGGAAAATGTTTTTTTCTTTTTAAATCTCTTGATAAATACAAATGGTTTGAGATTATCAATAGTATAAAAGATAAATTATAATGATTGATTAACATTTTGTCAAATGCTACATTTAAAGTATACTTCTGTTTGGAAAAGAGACATGGATACTTGAAAAAGGAAAAAAAAATGTAGGCAGTTGATATATAGGCAAGAAAAAGAATGAAGAAAATTAAATGTACACAAAGTGAAAAGGAAAAAGGAATGAGTGTAATGAACAGAAATAGGAACTTAATCAGAAAATTCCACAATACAGGAAACTAAAAAAATTGGAATTAATCATGGGAAAAGAAAGGCTGGTTAAAGAAAGTAGCAAAAGGTGTCAAAAAGAGGGGACGGAAATTAGTGAACTAATTTGAAATTAGGGAACTATCTGAAGAGGGGAACTGTAGAATTTAGCTGGAAATATAAGAGAATGGAGATGGGCAATGTACAGGGGTCCTGCCTTTGGGCAGGTAATGATATAATAATAATATAATACCTGTTGCTAAACTATGCTTGATAGATCCTCTATTCATGATGGGCATTATGCTTTTCCTTGAAATCCACTGTAGTTGAAGATTACACATCAATCTTTAACTTGCCCATTAGTTATTTAGCAGTAAAGTAAATATTAAATGTTAATTTTACTTTAGTTTTATGATATTTTAATTTTAGTATTAATTATGTTATGATCAGAGTATGTGTTTTGAAAGAAATTTGCTTGTTTATTCTTACATAATAAAAAATTTCAAGTGTAACCTATGTTGTTTTAGTATGTTTTATTTTAGTTATATTTTTTGTTTTAATTACTGCCTTAATCATTCTTTACCTTTTGAGTACTTGATAAAATTTGTTGATTGAGGCTTGTGAAAATTATAAATATTTGTTTCTTGATATAGAGTTTAATAAAAGAATGTAATTTCTTCTATATTGTATTTTTTTGACAGATTTAGTTCCAAGAGAAATTCTAGATCGATGGTTAAAATATTTACGGCGGAGTTTTCCCACAGTAGCATTTAAAGCAAGTACCCAGTCTCAGTCAAACCGATTGGGTCGGCAAAAATTGAAACGTCATGCGCCTAAAGAGGCTCTTCAAGTTTCACAGTGTGTTGGGGCTGAGCTTCTAATGTCACTGTTGGCTAACTATTGTCGAAATAAAGGAATTAAAACATCTATTACTGTAGGAGTTGTTGGTAAGTATACATTTTCATTTGCAATGAAATCATGTGTAGTGTGTGTAAAATTTAATAAAAATTTATTAATTTATTAAAATTTCTGAAGTTATTTTTTTTTAGATTAAATTTTCTGAACTGATTAGGAATAGTGCATATAATAATGCTGCTATTCCCCACAAAAAGAGATATGTTAAAAATTTAATCTAAAAATGTGTTAGTTTTTTTTATATTATCTGTCTTTCTTATGACTGTATGTGCCGTAAGCATATGATGTGCAAGTAGTCCTAATCAGACTTCTTGTCTCTGAGAATCATTACTTTCAACTTTCATCTTTGAATTACCATCATTATATTCATCACATAATCAACCCCTGTAATGGAACAGAGTGAATCCATCACTTGTATGGTTGATTATCAGTTGCATTTCAGTTGCTGATTTAAAACAATAGATGCAGCTCAGTAAAGAATGCATTTCATTCTTCATTTCTTTAATAGACCTTGTATGGGAAGTTAATAATTCTTGGACATGATTGGGCCATTTATTGGGAGTTAATTTGTCTTGCGTCCAGTCAAAGTTTATTGGTTTGCTTGGCATTTCTCTTGCTGCCACCCCATTTGGTCGCTCTAAAGCATAAGATTGAATGTCTGTGCCATAAACGGTTACTGAGCCACAAAACAGTTTAGCGACCAATGTCCTAACTAGCTCCTAGAACTAACTTAAAAGTGTGAGTGGAATAAGCATGGTACCATACCATGTTGAATAACAACAACCCCGATGAAGCCGACCACCATATCCCTGACCGTGTATGGCTACTGGACCAAGAGGACCTCAATAATTCTCATGGCTTCATTGGTGGCTGCTTGGGAATGACGCAGGTTTAAGTGCCCCAGGCACAAGTGTTCAACAACGTGACGACTGTCCTTGAAAGCTTCCCCTATTCAGGTATCGCCATATGCCGTATTGTTTACAATCTTCGCCAGGCTGTGTCATGCAGTCTGCATTGTTTGCCTCCAACCTGGTATCCGGCATCAAAGCCTTTCAACAAGGCACAGGGAGCGCACTTTGCAGGTGCGGTGGTATTACAGCAGTTAACTGCCCTGTGCCCAGCAACGACACATCTCTGACTCTGCTCTACAGTAGAGAAAGGTGTGCCCAAAGCCTTGACATTTGAAGCACCGGGGTACTTTTGTATGGTTGACAACCCTGCAAGAGGTCTATCCAAAAAGACCACCGGCCACCAAGCCCTGCCAGACCTTTGGCAAGGTCTCAATTATCTAGTGGCTCTTGGCTCTTTCAGGCCTCTTTCCACCCCAACTGCTGGACCACTCTTGTCCCCTTGAGGAAGTCCTCGACAGCCATATCCAACACAGAATTTTGACTGTATAGCCCTGAGGATTTCGGGCTCCTCTACCCTCGTGGCCCTTGCCAAATCATAGACCAACACTTGTGGCCTCTGGTCGGCCAACTACTGAGCCTTCAGCCCGTTTTTCCTAAGAACATCGGCCTCCAGCAGCCGCTTCGCCTGCTGCTCGTTAACAACCTCCAAGATGACTTAATGGTCCCTTTTTTGTGACCTGGGAAATCTTGAACCTTTCCTTCCATGGGTCCAGGACCTTCTTCAGGGTCAGCTCTGTCATTGAAGATGAAGCCCCCAGACCAGGCATCACAGGGACCACCTTGATGATGACCTGCTTAATTTTGATAGTCGGTGCTTGGACTAGTGGCAGGGGACTAACCTGCTTAGGCTCCAGTGCGGCTGTTACCACAGCAAAAAAGACAGGCTTTTTTACCTTCTCCTTTACCCGTTTTAAGTGTGGATCTCACGAAAGACCCTCCCTGTTTCCGGTTTGAAGTCCTTAACTCCTTCCACCACCTGATCCACCTTGCCCGACCTTGCCCACCTTGCCCAGTCGAGAAACGACTGAATCAAGGGCTCGGTTTGCGCCCTGGAGGTTTTTGTTTTTCAGCAACCATCAAGGAACATTCAGAAAGGTACGAGTCGACTGGCTGTCTAAATTTCACTGAAATCCTTGACTCTGTTTTAGAGGATATTTTGGCCCATGCAGACTGCATACCTTCAATCTGCCCTATCCCTTTGGATCCCGAGGTAGACCCCTTCAAGTGTGACTTCGCCTTGAAGTCCTCTAGGACAGAGCTGACTACCGCGCCACTGTATTCCACCATTCTCAACTTGCAAGGAGCTGCCTCTCAGCCTTGGGTCGCCCTCCACTGTCTTGTTCTCCCTGTACAGTTCCAACTTTAGTCTTTCCCACACAGCTTGATGCATAGGTTTTGGCCGGATTTTTCTTGCAGTCCGCCAGTGCACAAGAGGGTAGAGCCTCCACTCTCATGGAGACCTCCATGTTCTCCTTAACAGAGGACTGTGGCTTCGGCAGAGACTTGCCTAGTGACCTTCTAGGCAGGAAGGGGGTCACCGGTAACCAAGTCTTTGGCTAAACCAACTAAGACCTCAAGGCAATCTCGCCCGGATTGCTCCATCACAGCTAATTAAAATAATACAACAACTGCACTGCCAAGCAATGCAGCTCAATTTGAATGAAACCTAACACCTACCACAAGACAGGTGAGCGTTCGGCTTAGTTATTCCAAGTAAGGCCGCCTGTTCTCACACAACCCCACTCGAAAAAGTCAAAGCTTTAAAGCTCCTAATATATACCACTGACGAGGTTGGAGCGAAATCTATTCCCAAACCTGCCAGAGGATCAGAAAAATTTATAGGCCTCACAAACCTATGAAAATGGGGACACGATTCAAACAAAGGAAACATCCTTATTTAGCTGACAGTGGCATTTCTGCAACACACTACACGGTTGTGTTGCCTAAACCCCACAGCAACGCAGGTTGACTGACAGCCAGTATCATTGCCCCGACGATGTGAACATAGGTACGCTGTATTTGTTGAAGCAATCTATCGCTACTGGTAGCAGTAATTACAAGTTTTACAGCACTGGGCCAGAGGCCGGGAAGCGATCAAAGATTATGTTAAGGCACCTAATACATATCTAGATTATATGTCGTGATACTCTAAGTAATAATGACTAATTGTAAAGTAACTGAAATCTTATTGCAAACAGATGAAACAAGACTTACAAAGTCTGTTTCTAAACCAAACATTTTTAATTTACATGCCAACGGAGATATTTAGTGATGTACAGTTTACAGCATTGTGTTCTGTATAACCTCCTCTGTAGCCACCTGTTCTTGAATTGTTGATATCTCATTTAATTTTCATGTTATTATTTGAGTGCAACATGCTTAAGTGTAAGTAGTGATTTTTGTAATGTGTGATTTTCAGGAGCAACAAAACAATGTAAAATTTTACAAACTGGGAAAAGCTTTCACAGAAATGTTTCAGCTTTTGAAACAAGCTTACAGAGATGATGCTTTAGGTTGTACACAATGTTGCAAATGGTTTTCACAATTTAAAAATGGTCATCCATTAATTGAAGACGACCCTCAACCATGTTCAGAAAATCAACAACCTGGATTTCAGAAAATTGTCGATTGTCTATCAGAGAATTTGCAGAAGTTAGCATCTCAATTTGCTATTTCCCTACTTGCCAGTAGGGAAATAGCCCTACTTGCCAGATTTGGCTCTTTGTGATTTTTTATTTTTTCCAAAATTAAAATCGGTAATGAAAGAATGCAATTTTGAGACTATTGATGACCTTAAAACAAATCTGTTACGGACCTTAAAGATCATTTCAAATGAAGCTATCCAGGACTGCTTTGTGAAGTGGAAACGTCGCTGCAAAAAAGTATGTGAATAGGGGAGAGGAGTATTTTGAAGGGGACAAGGACCAATAACACTGATACCCAAAAAAATAAAATGTTTAATGTTTCTACCCTTCAAAAAAAAATTAAGGGAAAATGTGGTTAAAATCTGTAAAAATTATAATTTTGCATGGCCATACTTGTGTTAGAATGATTTTGTTGATGCTTTTATTTTATAAATAGCCTCAGGCACATCCCGAATTAATTTGCAACAGTAATCGGCTAGCATTATAGTATTCATTTCCCTTCATAGCGACTTTCCATTACTGAAATGTCTTAGTGGAAACATTGACCTTGTTTGTCACTTATGTTACCATGGTTTTCGGGGAAAAAATCCAGATGTGAGTAAACGAAATGTACTATAAGATATATTACAGCTGTGTATAAACTAAGAAGTTGATTAATAATTCGTGGTAATTGTTGGATTTTTTTTGCCAAGAAAAATTTTTGCAAACATCTTTAAATGAAGCCGAAGCTGCACTTTCTATATTATTTAACATTGAGTTAAATACATGATGTTTGACCAACTTTCTTACTTGAGGATCAACAAATATTCCTTCTTTAATTTTTTCCTTCACTTTCATTTGGAAATTTCTGCTTGATGTACAAAAATCCAGGACTATCCATCTTCATTGCTTTTACAAAATTTTTCATTAGTCCTAGTCGTAAAATTAGTTCATTAGTCCATATGGAGGGGGGTGTAAAAAAGTTTTTTGGGTTCAACTAAGGGGGCTCATGAATAATATTATTCCCATTTGGAGTTAATTTGTCTTGTTTCTTCCAGTATTTGATAACATTATGTTTATCCCTAGCTTAGTTGTCCCATTCGCAAAGAAAATACATGTATTTAGTATAGCCTAACTGCATGCTTAACAAAAAAGCTATAACGTTCAAATCACCACATATGTTCCAGCTATGATTTTTATAATTTATATTTTTAAGAATGTCTTTCATCACATCTGATCTCTCTTTCAAATTAATATCATAAGCAATTGGTATCGAAGGATATTTGTTACCGTTGTGTAGTAGAACCATTTTTAAACTGTATTTGGATGATCTATGATAAGGTGCCAGTCCTCAGGTTTATGAACTTGTCCTAAGTACAACATAAGCTCATCAATATTTGTACAATAAACCAAATTATTTTCATCAATAAAGTATTGAGAAATTTCTTTTTGTTGGTTTCGAAAGCCTGAAATTTTTGTATTGTTTTGAAGTAAATTCCAACCTTGCAATCTTGATCCTAACAGTTCAGCTTGATTTTTGATAAATTTAAATCTCTAACCAAGTCATTTAATTCGACCTTGATATAAGATGTGGTTTATTGGAAGATAATTCAAAATTAAAAACATCGTTGACTTCTTCAGTAATGCCTGATTCTTCATCGCTGCTTTTGAAACATACATTCACAGGTGGCTCAGGAACTGGAATAATTTCACTGTGAGGTACAGGCCTGATTGCAGATTGTGATGAAGGATATTTTACAGTATGTTTAGACTTTTTAGAAATTCCACACTTGTTAAACAAAATTAACAATCTGTTACATGATCCTTTGGTTCACGCCAAACCATTATGTACATATGTCAATAATAAGTGACTATGATATGATTTAATTCTTTGTCTAGTATTGTTTATTTACAGCTTACAAATTATATTAACAAAGTTTAACAGTAAAAAATGAGCTAACAAAATACAATATAGGACCTTAAAATGCTATATATACATTATAAAAGAAAAAATCCTTTAGTTAAAATTTACAAATTTTTCAAAAATGATGGGTGATAGAAAAATTCTGAGTTCATATTTGTTTTTAGCATCAAAAAACAGATTAAAATCATGTACCGCATGTTAGGAAACAAAAATTATGTTTATCTGTGTAATCTGTAAAATTATTAATAAAGATTAAAAAAAATAAAGTTCGATTATTTTCTGATCAGTTTTCATAATGTAACTAAAATCTAATGTACTTTTTGCAAAGTTCATAAAAAATTTGAAGATTTTGCATGAAATAAATATATTTAATAATTGTAAATTGTTAATTTTATTTAGTCTTTTATACACAAAATTATTTTTTTTTTTAATTTTATTTCTTACTATGCATTAAATAGAATGTATGCATATATATATTCTATTTTAGAATATATGCAAATCACCATTTTTTTTTTTTTTTTCTTAATGAATGTGAAGGTGGTTTCAAATTCAATTTTTTTTTAATTTTTTCCAGTTTATTTACACTGTTCTGCAATGCTCACCTAATTAGTAAATTATTTTACCTAATAAAATATTTTTTATTGCTCTTCTAAAGAATTGTTGTTTCAAATCTGTACGTGTTGATTGCTATTATGAATTACTCGTATTTTTCCGTGATTCAGCTGAGGTAAAACTTTTTTTATTTGAATTTTTGATTCATATAGAAATTTATTATTAATTTTATTAATTAATAATTTATTTTGATTTCTTATTAAGACATTTCGCGAAGAATTCCCTTTGCAGGATCTAACAGTGCATTATTCATAATAAACTAATACCACTTTTATTCTGATAAAAATGTCTAGTTTTTAAAAATGGATGTTCAAATACTTTTAATAATTCTGTATGAACATTACTGTTTAATTAAAGCAATGTAATTTGAACCTTGTGTTTTTATTTAAGCAGGTTCTGAATTAAATATAAAACAAAAATTGAAATAAATGTTTGGTATGTTTGCTCAATATTCATTATAGCTCAATTTACAGTTTTTTTTCTCTATTTTAATTCCTTATTTTAACAATATTTAGTTTTTTAAACTTCATTTTTTCTCGGAGGTCCTCCAAGCCACATTGCCCCACTATCTTCTGTTGATATCGTGTGAAGAAAGAAATTTGGTAGAAATAAAAAATTAAAGCAAAAAAGTATTTTATGTAAAAGCCAACAGCAGAAAGTAATCATTTGTAATGTAGAAAAGTAAAAGTAATATACTGCCCTGGTAAGATTCTTTATAATCTGGCTCAATTAATTGGTATTGCAATAAAATGTTATTTGATCCATTGTACTTCGTGAAGGAGAAATAATTTGTGTGTATTTAGTAGAGCATCCTATACTCCTCCCAATGAAGCACTTATGCAGATCATGTTTTTTTTTGTACACTGCTTTTCTATAATTAAATTGACTAGGAAATTAGTGTTGTAAAGTTTGTTATGAAGAGATGAAATAATCAGTGAGTTAATACAGTAATATGTAAACATAATTCTTGTGAGTATTCATTTTTAAATTCTGTTCTTCCACAACTTCTTCAGTGTGAAATATGTTTCAGTTTCAAACTTATCACTAGCAACTGTACTTTTTTTTCAATTTAAAGATGATATCTGCAAAAAGGAATTATAATTTTGTACTTAAAATGCTTTATTGCATTTTATGTGATTTTAGAATAATTACTGATTGAAATATAGAAAAAAAATTCCTATATGTTATACTTACTTTTGAGTGTTAAACACACAAAAGCTCAGTTCAAAAAAGAGATTTATTGAAGATTTGTGGCACTGAATTATTATATATTTAAATGTGTGTTCTAAAGTATAAATGCTCAGTTTAAAAGAAATATGATGCATGTTGCTCAGTCAGCTGAAAAACTTGCTTGATACTCAGGTAAATTCTTAATTCTTAATTTCTTAATAAGAAGGAAATAAATAAACTTAATCCTTACTTTTTATTTTCTTTAGAAAGTTTTTTTGATTAGATAAAGTAAAAAGAAAATGAACATTATATCTATGTTATGTATTTTTTACTTACAAGTTGTCGCTTTAGTAGTTGAAAATTCATTTTCAAGATTCACCATTAATTATGAATATACTACATACAATAAAATCTGTTTTAAAAATTTTCAAATGGGAGACTTGGTGGCATTGTGTATGAATGAATCTGCAAGAATATTTTTTTTGAGGTTGAAGCTGATTTACGCACGGAGTGTCTGACTCCTACTTATGATCGTATCTGACCACCATCAGCAGACTACCGACTAAAACCACCACCGTTCGGAGTAATCCTGTATACCCTGGAACCACCAGGTGTAACATCAGGGTACGCAGACTCCAGACCGGTTTACTCTAGCTTCAACGAGAGTTTGAACCAACAACACACCACAACGACTTAAAATTACAACACTAAATTACTATAACACTACAATAACCATATTATATATATATATATATATATATATATATGTGTGTATATAATGCTACAACTACAGCACAAATTTTTTTTGTTAATTAGCCCTATGACTACACAGGTGTGAATTTCGCTATGGATACAAATGTTGATACAATCACAATTAAAATGCAAATAAATCCAAAAACGCAACACAATAAATGACCTGACGCAACATGATGGTAACATGCTAATGAATAACACAATGACAGTGTGAATTACAGCGTCAAATCCGCGAAATAATTCCCCAACATGCAAATTACACTACAAGAAATTACAAATACACAAACCACACTACAAGTTAAAAAATTATACTTACACTACAAAAATACACACGACATAACACTACAATATTTTTTTTTTTTTTTTAATGTAGACACGTTCATGCAAAAATAAATAAACCCAAGAAAAACAATACTATAGACAACCCAATGAAAATTACATGATGAAACTAACTACTACACGAATTACGCTATGAATTTCACTGGTTCTCATCCTCCCTCTTCCTGGACATGGAGGACATTATAAACCTGGCCATGACCACCCATGATTTCAGCTATGTCGTCCAGGGAGACGATTATAACCTACAACCCAGACAACATCTCTCTCTCTCTCTTTTTCTGTCTCTCACTCCCCCTCTGTCACTCTCTCTCTGTTTCCCTCTCCCACCATGGGTAATCGAAGATAGTGTGCTTGGCAGTGTCCACCTCCACCGAGCAGCACCCACACTCATGGGTGTCTGCCCTCCCCCTCATGTAGAGGGAAAAATTGAAACACCCACCGCTGAAGAAATGGGAAAGAAAGTAATCAAGCTCACCCCAATTTCTGCACATCCAACCCTTCATGTTGGGCAGCAGCCTCCTGGTCCAGGCCCCTTTGTTGGAAGTGTTCCACCTCTGTCATCACCTAAGAAGGTTCTCCCTAGCCACACTGTGGGTAACACCCTTCTTCCTCTCACACTGCTTCATGGCCAGTAGATCCAAGGGGAAGATTCCCGCCAAGATCATAGCCGCTTCGTATGAGACAGTTTTGTAGGAGGAAATGACCTTTAAGCCCTCCTACATAACCTTTCCAGAATCCCGCTATCTCTTGCGACTTTTAAACCTGCTTCCCAGACCTGGACTCCGTACAAGATGGTTCAGTCCATGACGGAACACCAGCAGCTTCCTCTTTGACTGCTACAGACCCTGCAAGAATTTGTTAGTAGGACAGATAAAGATTTTTTTTTATATGTTAGTATGATAAACATTTGACTTTTTTTTGTTTATTATATCTACTTTTATGATTTTAAATACCCTAAAAAATATTTCCCACAAAAATAATTAATTATTTGAGTATTTATATTATAAATTATCAAAGCCTTTTAATGTTCATTGTTTAATTTTTTAAACTTAATGAATTTACACAAAAAAAAAATTAAGAACAGTTGGGACAAATTGTTTATGTTTGGCTTGTTTGACACTTTTCTTAAAATTCCAAAAAAAGAGCTATCAGTAATTTATAAATGACAAATTATTCCATAAAATGACTGTTTTAAAGCTATATTAATGCTGTTTACACCAGAAAATGTAAAAAAATGTAGAAATTTTACGACAAAAAAATTGTTATAGTTCTAGTAACTGTTTTTAGTAAAAATAGAAATAATTTTATGTTTCAATATGTTTTGTAAATCATCATTGAAATCTTACGTACAGTATTTTTCCTTACGTAAATATTTTTATTGAAAATTTGGGCTGTGGGAAAAGTCATCATTTGTATGACATTAAAAGAACAACTACTATGTAGGAATTACTTCTAGATAAATAAGCTAGTGTAAATGGATTTAATGTAATCAGTTTAAATGTTTTAATTTTTCAGGATTGCCAAATGTTGGAAAAAGTAGTATCATAAACAGTTTAAAAAGGAGTAGAGCATGTCAAGTTGGTGGGACTCCAGGAGTTACCAGGTAAAAAATAAAAGTATGGATGGAAAAAAATTAACTTAAGTAATTTTTTACATTAATACCAATTGTCAGTTTATTGTGCGATTGTGAATTTACTTAAATTATTAGACCATGTGAAACTATTTCTATAGTGAAGGAAAGCATTAAATTTTTTTTTTTTTTTTGGACTTATTGAACTGAAAATGAACTTTGAGTTTAGTTAATTTGTGTTTTTTTTGCAAAGGTTGATTATTTTTTTTATATTCTAATTTACTGAAAATATAACACCTCTCAAATTGGTTCATTAGTTATGGCACAGGCAAATGCAAATTTAGTTAAACATGTACATAAAACATCATTAAATAGTTCAAGTTAAAAGTGAAATAATTCAAACAGTTTTTTTTTTAATTTTGAAATATTCCACTTAAAAACAGCTAATAGACCCTTTTAAGACACTTGCAAAATTTAAGACAAGCATATGAATACAATAAACAAAAATCAAATGTATTACAAATCGTAAACAAATATAAAGACAAATACTCTTATGCTTGAGTCATCCATAAAATGAATGTTGGTGATGGTTGAACATCATCTTAGAAAAAATTTATTTTTTCATCGTAAACACTTATTTATGACACATATAACCATTTATGATTCTTTTAATTTCCTCAGTGACTAAGTTATCAGTTTACTTTAAAACCCTCTTAATTAAGAAAAAGCAAACTTCAAAATTAAATATATATATATATATATATATATATATATATATATATATATAATGTATGCCTGGATTGTTTATTTATGGTATAAGAATTAAGTTGGGATTGATTTTGAATTTTTTTAAGGTTAGAGTAAAATAAATCGTAAGGAACAAACGTAAACAAGGTTTATTTATTATCTCTCAATTTAATAAATAAATATAATATAGATAAAAAATTAGAAACCCATTTTTTTAACTTCCTTCATTTAAATCAAAAAGTTTGCAAGATGTCGTTTCTCTAAAAATTTTGATTGATAACTTATATATGTTTTTCTTAACACAAACATCTAAAATTTACATAAAATGATATTCTGTTGTTTTGAACTTGTGGTAAAAGTATAATTTTGAGTTTTGTAAACAATGTTTTGTAAAAACAATAGAAGTCAAAATAAGATAAGTCCTAGCATCGTCTGAAATGACTTCGAATTGAAAGAGCTGTAACCATAACAGATATCTACCAAATGATTGTTAATGAATTGAATTTTGTCAGAGGTATAGTAAAGGAGACAAAGAATTTATGTAATGTTAATTTCAATATTATTAACTTAATGGATATAGTTCAGTAAAAAACTAATTGTTTTTTTTATTCTTTTATTTTAATAAAACCTATGTTCTGTTACATTACAAAAAATCTAAATTTTATTTGATGAATATCTTAGATTTTATCAGCTATCATTATTTCACTGAAATCAAAAAAACAATGTCAAATTTTTATAACAAAATTCACTCCTGTATGCCTTTATTTCTGATTATATTTGCATACATCGGACTAATGTTATAATTCTTGAATGTTTGAGGTTGCAGTTAATATTTTTTATTTTCCACTTTTTTATTCTTTGGGTCAATCCATTTGAAGTGACCCAAGAGTGGTTGCTTGACAAATTCAAAAAAAGTTGTAACTTATCCACTTGTTTCCTACTTATTTCAGGACTTTAAAACTATTTTTTTCTAAATTTTTTATTTAAGCAGTTTACCTGTGGCAGCCAGTTTTTTTTTCAGTGCTCACACCTATTTTTGTGATTGTAAGGGTTTACAGAAAAAATCATAACTAAAAAACTGTTGGTCCTGGAAGGATGATGCAAAAAGCAATTTATTCATATTTTCTCAAGGGTCAGTGTTTATTGGTTCAGTAGTTTTATTTACCTATCTCTCTTCTTCCTGTGAGAAAATTAACCAAAAAAAGTTGAACATGAAAAACAGTGAAATTTCACTATTGGTAATTTTTTTCAAGAGGCAGGGATGGCATAACACAGTTTAAATTATTATTTTTATATGTAGGTATATGTTAGTAGTTTTATCATAAATAATAATATAGTTACTCCTAAATTTTTATGAATGTTTGAAAACTAATTTTTTTAAAATTCAAATTTTGGCTTCAAATAACTCTAATAGGGCTGGTGATAAAAATCAATTTGCATAGCGTACAGTTTTTGTAGATGTTTATGGCCAATAAAAACGTTTCTTGTGTATTATACTAATAAAAAATTATAACCTCTTAAAAATCATGTAAAATCTGCTAAAGGGATACCATTTTGACTCACTAAAAAAATGCTCCAAGGGGGTTCTTATCTTCTTGGCACTTTAATATTTTTATATCAATTATTGTAGCTCAAGTAGATTTGTTTGAACCATTCAACTGAGTTTTCATGTTATAACAGGTGCTTGAACTCATTTCCAGTCAACAGGAAAATTCATGTTGCCACATGCTTATTTATGTGTATTGCATTATCATTTAGCTTTGCAGTTACAGACTGGTCAGTCTGACATCAGTCAGTGGCCTGTTCACATCTTTACAGTGTCTCAAATTTCATCATGTGTTTGGAAGTGTTTATTAAATAAATAAGTTTTACTTAATATTATATTTGCAAATTTTAAAATCAGTTAAATTTTTACATTATCTTCAAGTAATTTCACATAAAACAATGGAAGAACAATGTTCCATAGGAATTTATGTGAATGGAGAGTATCGTAAAACAGTGTATAATCTAGTGCCAAGAGAACTCATTAAAGTTTGTGAATTTAGTGTTGAAAACCAAAACTTATTTTTTTATGTCTTAATTCAAATGTCATTAGATTTTGTAAATATCATGAAAAAAAATTTTTGTCAAAATTCAGTCACCTGTATGGACAGTTCTGTTGTGGACCTTTGAGAACTCATAAAAAAAACAGTTAAGAAAAAACTTAAAGACAAATAGAATTAGAGCAAGCTCGTAAAGAATCCATTTTTCCAAATTTAAATTTAATTCCTGGAAAGTCTCTGTGTATTAACTGTTTCAAAAGTATTTTTTCTCAGCAAACAAAAAACTATATAAATGCAAAGACCAAGAGCCAATACATTGCCCAACATTACAGTCTTGAACGATTGGATGCTGCTTGTAGCATTTTGGGTTTATCACTTTCATCAAAATTGAAAAAATTAAGCACAGATCAAAGCCGGTCATCAGCATTAAAATTAAAAATAAATAAGGTATCTGAAAAATTAAAAAACAATCTCGAACTGTGTTTTGACTCAAAAGTTTCTGAAAATGAAAATTCAGCTCAATCTTCTTCACATGAATATGATGATCTTATTTTAAAACTAAAATAAATATTTTTTCTTGCTTCTAAAGAAGATAAGGTTTAAATTATCAGTTTACTTCCCCAATTGTGGACCAGATCTAAAATAATGTCAGTCTTCGATGTGTTTGGCCGTTCGGTTAGACTTACTAGAGAATTAGTTAATGAGCAAGGCATTCTATCAGAGTTAGCTAGAAGACATAAAACAGGAATTAGTAATGATATAATTAAAAAAGTTATGTTATTTTATGAAGATGATAATAATAGGAGGCTATGTCCTAGTAAAAAGGGTTGTGTTATCACGTTTGTTGATGGTGTCAAAGTACATAAGCAAAAGCGCCTTGTTCTGATAAACTTAAATGAATTGTATGTTTCCTGTAAAAGTGAAAGCCCTGAGAAAAAAATTGGAAGATCAAAGTTCTGGGAACTCCATCCAAAATGGGGTATCTTGACTGGTGCTTCCAGGATTCATATACTTTTTGTCTGCCCCCACCACCAGAACATCAAACTCATGATTGATGGTCCTAGACATAATGTTAATTATAAGGACTTAGTAGACATATTTAATTGTTACAATGAACTACAGCTGTATGATAATTGTGTGCACCAGGTAAGTGTAGGTAAGCAGGTAGTGTTTGACGCTCAACTTTTCAGAAGAGTATGATGTGTTACCAGATAGAATAATGTACAAACAGTTTGATAAGGCAGAGATGATTACTGTTCTTCGGACCAAAGAGTTTTCAGATCATTAGTGGAAATATTGGAAAAGCTGAAACTCACTATTTTTTGTCACAATCTGAAGCTCGGTTTTTCAAGAAGAAAAAAATCAGAATTAGATTTAGTAGAATGTTAGGTATTGGCAGACTTTACAGAAAACTTTTAATTTCTTGATCCAGATAAGACGTAAAGCTTCCATTCGGTCAACAGCCAAGTCACAGTTCACTCTTTGTGTTCTATTTCATGGAAAATTATGTATTACGACACAGAAGTGTCTGAAGGCATTGTAAGATATTACTTTACTTCAAACTCCAAGAACTATGAAGACCATTCTGTGTCAAGTATTGTACCACTTTCACTTAAGGAAAGAGACTATTGCTTGTGTGCATGATGATTAGTGGTGGATAGGAGAAGTGGTAGATATTAGCTTTGAAAATGATGTGCAGGTTCTTTTTGTTTCTACCCAGCTGGCGCACATAAATCATTTCAAAAGTCTCAAGAAGATAAAGTGTGGGTACCGATCCGCAAAGTCCTGAGAAAGTTGACATATTTTGTACTAACTACAGTGACCTGTCGTTCTTACACAATTTCAAGATAATTATCAGAAGAGATATCACAGCTGTTTGTTAATGACACTGAATAATAAACTTTCATTGCTGCAAAAACAGGCCATTTCATTGAAGAATAATTAAAATTTTGCTACAATTTTTTTTTTCTTCAATAGTGTTGACAAAAATAAATTAATTTAAAAATAAAAGTAAATTCTTGAAAAAACAAGTAGGCTACCTATTAAAATCTCAGTTTGGATAAGTTTTACAAGGATTTTTGAATCAAAATTTTATGAGGTATTGGTTAAGTTAACATTAAATTACAACCTATCATTAATAATTTTTAAAATATTGAAAAGGTCAATTTAATAACATACGGGTTAAATATAAAAAATGTAAAGTGCAAAGAAGGCAAGAAACCCCCTTGGAGCACTTATTTAGTGAATCAAAGTGGTATCACTTTTAACAGGTTTTCATGATTTTTGAGAGGTTATAACTCTTTTATTAGTACAATGCACAAGAAATGTTTTTATTTTCCATAAACATCTACAAAAACAGTACAAGTTGTGCAAATTTGAGGTATCGCCAGCCCTATCAGAGTTATTAAAGCCAAAAATATGAATTTTTTTTTTTTTAAATTAGTTTTCAAACATTTATAAAAATTTAGGGGTAAGTATATTACCATTAATATTATTTATGGTACAACTACTAACATGTGCCTACATAAAAAAAAAATAATTTAAACTGTGTATGCCATCCCTGCCTTTTGAAAAAAATTACCAATAGTGAAATTTCACTGTTTTTCATGTTCAACTTTATTGCCTAATTTTCTCATAGAAAGAAGAGAGATCGGTAAGTAAACTATATATAAATATGCCAATCTTTTACCTTGAAAAAATATGAATAAATTGCTTTTTGTATTATCCTTCCAGGACCAATAGTTTTTTAGTTATGATTTTTTTCGTAAACCCTTACAATCATAAAAATAGGTGTGCATACCGTAACAAAAATGGCTGCCACAGATAAAGTGCTTAAATAAAAAATTAAAAAAAAATAGTTTTTAGGTCCTGAAACATGTAGGAAACAAATTGGTAAGTTTCTTTTTTTTTTGAATTTGTCAAGTAACCAGCTTATGTTTTTTTGGGACACTTCAAATAGATTGACCCTTTTTTAACTTATAAAAGGTAAAAGAGTTTATCTCAATGTTTGCTCCTAAGTTTTTTAGAAGTGTTATATAAAGTATCGAATATGATCTTATTCACTTCTTGTACATATCTTTTTACAACTTTTAGCATGCCATACATTTAGTGTGACAAGTTACTAAATCTAATGTATTAATTACTATGATACATAGCTTTTATTTTTTTTTTTTTTTATCAGATTTGTTTATAAACTGTTTAATCTATGTTCACTGAATTCAATTGTATTCCACTTATTTAAATATGTTTCAGATGTATGCAGGAAGTACAATTAGATAAAAAAATCAAATTATTGGATAGTCCAGGTGTGGTTTTAGCTAGTGGTGGTGATACAAATGATGTTTTAAAGAATGCTACAAAGGTAGAACAACTTAATGATCCAATATCTGCTGCTACAACAATATTAATGAGAGCTACAAAACAGCAGGTAGGTAATAATTTTTTTATTTTTAGCAGTTTTTTATTATTTTTCTTCAATTCCTCAATTGCACTTTTTAATATATATATTGAATTTAATTAGCTTACGGAATGAAAATGTCATGCACTGCCATGACATGAAATTTATCTATTAAACTCCTTACAGCCCTCTTCTGTGAGAATGTTGTAGTGAGACATATATTTTGAAAAAAAAAAATTGTGAAATTTACACCCTTAATATGTTTATCCATTTTAAATAAAAATAAATTTAAGATAAAAATGTTACGAGGAACCAAATAAAATCAGCATTTTTATATATTATTTTTCCATTTAGTCACCATCAATTTAATACATTTTTTAATATGTGATTTTAACCACTCGTACTGTTTATCAGTTTTTATTTTAGAGCTTTGTGCCACACCACCTTTCTTGAAAAGTCAAAAATTCGCATTCTTTTGTTAATAGACTATTTCATATATTTTCTTTAAGTTTCTTCATACATTTTTACAACACGTGTCAACACTTATTCCTTGATGTAGAATAATTAAGCAAGAACTCTTGAATCTCAGTAAACAGTTGCTATAATTAGTGACAAAATCTTTTTGCTTCTTAGAATTTTTGGCATGCCGTGATTGTTAAAATTGCAACTTTGTCTCGATGTTTAAATATATTCAGGTCTTTCCTCTACTAAAAATGTGTGTAAAATATTAATTTCATTCATTTTAACAGTGCTATTAAGTTTTTGCTCGTGTACATTAGTTAACATTTTTCTCCCATCTGACAGTTTTCTGTAATTCAGCTTTTCATTCAGTATCCTAAATTTTTAATCATGAAATAATATTTAAAAATTTTGAACATAAGAAAGAAATTGTTGGTGTTTTTGTGAGTTCTTTTACAAAGGTTGTTCAGAAGGTTTTCGGCTTGTCAAAGAAAACAGTTTCATACATTTAGACTAACAACTACCCACTGTTTTAATTCTATCAGAATAATGTGATTTTTTCAACTCTGCAAAATAAGCAGTTGTCTCAGCTTTGATCTCATCACTTAAAGTGAATCTTCATCCAGAGAGTTATTTCTTCAGGTTTTTAAAAAATAAGTAATTATTGGAAGTCAAATCCAGTAAATCAGGCTCATGTGAAAGCTCTTTGAAGGTGCAACAACTCAAGATGCATTTACACATATAAGTGCATTATCGTGGTAAAAGCCATTTTCTCTTTGGTCAGATGTGGAAATTTAGCTTGAATAACACTTTACAATTGTTCCAGTAATGAAATGTAATATTCCTCAGTGATGGTCCTATCTTTTTCTTGGTATTCAATGAGTACCACACCACAAAAATTATAAAAAACCATAGCCATGACTTTTCTTCTTTTATGCTTTGTTTGGCATGTTCCGCATAATGATCAATCCATGTTTCATTTACTGTTGTAAATCTCAAAGAAATTCTATGGATGTGGTTAAATAAGTCTTAACATCCTTGAGAAATGTTTAGTCAAATGCATTTTTGGTTGATTGTTAACAAATACAGCAAACATAGAGCAGAATTCTTTCCTACACAAGACATTATATAAAATGTAGTGTACATGGCCTATCAAGATGTTTGCAATGTCAGGAAGCTCACACACCTTCATTTGGCAATCATTTAATACAGCATTATGAATTTTTGTGATGATTTCTTCAGTCATAGTAGTTTTTTGACATCCCAAGAGAATGTGTACGACAAAATTTATATCAGCACCCTCTTTTTTATTGTCGAAAACAAAAAGGAAAAAGTATAAAGTAATTAAAGTGTAATCTAATTCTTTTTTTTATGTCAATTTCAGTTAAACGTTTTAAAATAAAATGCTAGTGTAGTGTATGTAAAATTTAAAAGTAGGTCCTCCCTACAACCTGCCTGTACTTGCCTCCTCTGCCCCACTCTTATAACCTGCCATGCAGAACACACGCTACTGGGTGCCAGAAAAGTAAGACCTCCAATTGATACAGACTTGTATTTATTATTATGTTTGTTTTTGTTTATTCTACCATAGTCATTTATTTTTGATATTTATTTATTTAAATCTGTTGTTTAATTATTAATTATTTATTTTACTGTATGTTTTACGTTTATAAAATATAGTACAAATTAATGTCTTAAATTAATTTTTGTTTATTATAGTACAAACTTAATATCTTTGTAGTATTCATATTTTTTTTATAAATTTAATAGTGATTATAATTATATTACTTTTACTCACATTTCTATTATTTATAGGTTATTATTATTATTTTAAATTGCTGATGATGTATCTCAGAATTTATTGAGACACATATTGTATGATATTGTTTTTATAGAACATATTGAATCTTCGACACGAATTTATCTACAGCAGATATCTAAAATTTCATACAAGTTACACATTTTATATTGCAAAAATTGTTTTTTATTGAATTTACTCTTTATTACTATATTGTTATAAAAACAAAATATGTAATTGAGTTATTGTTTGTAAGTTGTGTGTGAAAATAAAAAATAAAATATAAAAAAGAAAAAATATCATAGTCATTTGGTCATACTTGCTCCATATCGGACTGAGAAATTTCCAAAAGACCCTAGGAGTGAAAGAAACAACACAGAAATGGGAGTGTGGTATGTTATTTTGTATACAGGATGTATCACATAGTTCTCCTAGGAATTTCATAACCTATTCTACTTGTGAAAATAATAGAAAAAGTTCAAATAAACATATGTCCTAAAATGCTTTGTTTGCAAAATAAGCCAGTGAAAGACTTCACTCTGATTTCAGTTAGCCTGGTGAAATGAGGTCATAATGAAATTTTTAGGATGTTGATTAAGGGGCAGAATTAATGATAACTTATGGTTTTTGACCTGAAAATTTGAATAAAGTAGGTCTCAGAACCCTATCTGCAGTAGTTTTTAAGAAATCCAAGGTGAAAACCAATAAATTAAGGTAAAAAACCTTTTTTCTTTAGTTTGATGTAAAAATAATTTTGTTAAATAGGTAATAAACATACAAAATTCTTAAACTAAGCTTGTAGAGAATTTAATTGTAAACTGAGTGGTTTAAGATAAGATGAATAAAACAAAGAAAAGTTAAAGAATCTGAATTTTATTTAGAAACAGTACATTACTACTGTTGTCAGAAAAGAACTTATTTAGTGTAAATAAAAATCAAATTATTTTTTGATGATGTGAAAAATTTACTGTTAAAAATTGTTGTAGGGAAATTACACACACAATTATTGTAAAATAAAGATTACTTAGATATATATTTTTTTTTTAGCGACTAATAAATTACTTGAAAAATTATTATTTCAAAGTTGGCAAGGAAATAAGAGCTGCATAATACTGTTTTAATGTTTAAATCATTGTGTAAGGTACATTAAAAGTTTATCAGGTTCTGTGAACTGTACTGTCATTAGCGAAGGTTTTCTGTGAATTTTAGTTCGAAAGTGATTGGTATGCCATTGAACTAATACCATACTTATTCACAACAGAGGAATATGCTGATATGGTCAATTTTGGGTGTGTATAATGGTAATGCTACAGCTGCTGCCATAGAATATGAAAAATGTTTTCTGAATCACAGGATTCTAGATCCCACACCAATTTTCACTACTTTTTTGTAATCTTCAGGAAACAGGTTCACTATCTAGTATTTATACCAGCTACAAAAAATCTGCCCAATACAATGCTGTTGTTGATGAAATTATTATTGATGCAGTTCTAAGCGAATCAAAGTTTTGCATATAATACTTTGGAGGACAATAAACAAAAAAAGTTTTATTCTCATCATAAATCACTTGTTCAACATCTAGACCCAGGAGATAGTTCTTCGCTTGGAGTTCTGCAACTGCAACTGGTGTAACATACTTGTAGAGTTATCAATTTATGTTATGGAATACAAATTGATAACTCTACAAGTTTTTACTGACTGACTGTGAAGCCTTCTTCACAGTCAGCTGTCGGACTGTTGATATTACCAGGCCACTTAAATTTTGAGGTCTACTTACACTTTCTTCAAGAAGATCTGCTGCTATATTAAACAAAAATGCATTCTCATGAGGAATTAATTATAAGCATTAAGGATAGCTGAGTAACTTAAGGACGGCCCTGAAGAACTAAAAAGAGCAACAAGTGTTTCAAGAAATGTATTGAAAATGGCAGGCGGCACATTTTTAACATCTATTTTAAACTGGTACATGTAATGCACTTTGGTCTTGTATGTTGTTTCTAAATAAAATTCAAATTTTTCTAACCTTCCTGTGTTTTATCCAACTTATCTTGCACAGTTTTCTTCAGAATTGAACTCTACAAGTTTTATGTGTTTATTACCCATTTAACAAAGTTATTGTACGTCAAACATAAAAACAGAATTTATTACCCCAGTTTATTGGTTTTCACCCCAGATTTCTTAAAACTTACTGCAGATATGACGTTAGGACCTTTTTATTTTTTTTTTTCAGGTCAAAAACCATAAGAAATCAATAAATTTCAGTCTCACCTTATTTTACCAGAGTAGCTGAAATCTGAATGAAATTTTTCACTAGCTGTAACTTGAAAACGAAGCATTTTAGGACATTTGTTTATATGAACTTTTTCCATTATTTTGATGAGTAGAATAGTTATGAAAGTCCCGGAGAAGTTCATGGTACATTCTGTATGTGGCAAATGTGAAGAAAAATTATATTAATAATTAATATTGCTCTTGTGATCTCTTGTTAAAAGAGTAATGCCTTATTTTTTACATTATAACTATAAAGTTGTATCCACCTCTATTGTAAGTTAAAAAGATTTGAAGATATTTTATTTCATTTTATTTTTAGATTGTTAAATTTATGATTATCAGATTCTTTTGTGTTCATGAAAAAAAAAAAGCAAAACATTATTCTGTTGTTTTGATGTTTAATTCAGATGATGGAATTGTATGATATTGGGGAATATGATTCTCCAACAGATTTCTTTGCAATAAAGGCTAAGCGTCAAGGCCGTTTTAAAAGAGGTGGACTGCTGGATATAGAAAGTTCTGCTCGTTCTATGATTGAGGATTGGAACCAGTATGTATATTCTTCTATGCTATTTATTGATTTCTCATAATTGATGAAAATTTTTATAATCTGAATATTTGTATTTTACTATTGCACAGCAGCAGAAAATGGATGAACATTATTGTGAAAAAATACAACACTCTTTATCAGTTACTATGTCATCAGTTTTTAAAGTACTGTGCAACTTAATAAAAAGGGCCAAATTAATTCTTCTTATCATTATTTCTCTTTGTTTTTAACATCTAGTTTTGTAGTTTCTTGTAGTTTAATCTTTCCATAAAAGTTACATTAAGTACAATTCAACAGTCCTTGTCGCTTCTGGATAAGCTTCACAGTATTAAGTCTTTAAATGATTTTTCTTGAATTTTTTAATTAGAGATAACAGGTGACCTTTTTATTCCTTTCATTATGAATATCATCTCTTTTCCATTTTAAATTTAAGGCGCCATTTTGCCATAATCTGCCTATTCATAATATTTACACCATATAACTGTAATTGGTCAATGATTAACTTAACCAATAGTTCCTCTTCAGTTGTTTCTTGGAGCTGGTCGAACTTTGAATTGAATTGGTCATTTTAAGCCAAAATTGCTGCAATAGAGCCTTAGTAAACTGTGCATGTTATACAAACACAGCAGCAGTATGAAAATGTGATCTAGTAAATTTTTACTGGAATCTAGCTTTTTCTCCTGAATACCTCCTTTTAGTATCCTAAGTAACATATAAAACTATCATCCATTTTTTTTTTTTTTGTCTTCAGTCATTTGACTGGTTTGATGCAGCTCTCCAAGATTCCCTATCTAGTGCTAGTCGTTTCATTTCAGTATACCCTCTACATCCTACATCCCTAACAATTTGTTTTACATATTCCAAACGTGGCCTGCCTACACAATTTTTCCCTTCTACCTGTCCTTCCAAAATTAAAGCGACTATTCCAGGATGCCTTAGTATGTGGCCTATAAGTCTGTCTCTTCTTTTAACTATATTTTTCCAAATGCTTCTTTCTTCATCTATTTGCCGCAATACCTCCTCATTTGTCACTTTATCCACCCATCTGATTTTTAACATTCTCCTATAGCACCACATTTCAAAAGCTTCTAACCTTTTCTTCTCAGATACTCCGATTGTCCAAGTTTCACTTCCATATAAAGCGACACTCCAAACATACACTTTCAAAAATCTTTTCCTGACATTTAAATTAATTTTTGATGTAAACAACTTATATTTCTTACTGAAGGCTCGTTTAGCTTGTGCTATTCGGCATTTTATATCGCTCCTGCTTCGTCCATCTTTAGTAATTCTACTTCCCAAATAACAAAATTCTTCTACCTCCATAATCTTTTCTCCTCCTATTTTCACATTCAGTGGTCCATCTTTGTTATTTCTACTACATTTCATTACTTTTGTTTTGTTCTTGTTTATTTTCATGCGATAGTTCTTGCGTAGGACTTCATCTATGCCGTTCATTGTTTCTTCTAAATCCTTTTTATTCTCGGCTAGAATTACTATATCATCAGCAAATCGTAGCATCTTTATCTTTTCACCTTGTACTGTTACTCCGAATCTAAATTGTTCTTTAACATCATTAACTGCTAGTTCCATGTAAAGATTAAAAAGTAACGGAGATAGAGAACATCCTTGTCGGACTCCCTTTCTTATTATGGCTTCTTTCTTATGTTCTTCAATTGCTACTGTTGCTGTTTGGTTCCTGTACATGTTAGCAATTGTTCTTCTATCTCTGTATTTGAACCCTAATTTTTTTAAAATGCTGAACATTTTATTCCAGTCTACGTTATCGAATGCCTTTTCTAGGTCTATAAACGCCATGTATGTTGCTTTGTTTTTCTTTAATCTTCCTTCTACTATTAATCTGAGGCCTAAAATTGCTTCCCTTGTCCCTATACTTTTCCTGAAACCAAATTGGTCTTCTCCTAACACTTCCTCCACTCTCCTCTCAATTCTTCTGTATAGAATTCTAGTTAAGATTTTTGATGCATGACTAGTTAAACTAATTGTTCTGTATTCTTCACATTTATCTGCCCCTGATTTCTTTGGTATCATTACTATAACACTTTTTTTGAAGTCTGACGGAAATTCCCCTTTTTCATAAATATTACACACCAGTTTGTATAATCTATCAATCGCCTCCTCCCCTGCACTGCACAGTAATTCTACAGGTATTCCGTCTATTCCAGGAGCCTTTCTGCCATTTAAATCTTTTAATGCTCTCTTAAATTCAGATCTCAGTATTGTTTCTCCCATTTCATCCTCCTCAACTTCCTCTTCTTCCTCTATAAAACCATTTTCTAATTCATTTCCTCCGTATAACTCTTCAATATATTCCACCCATCTATCGACTTTACCTTTCGTATTATATATAGGTGTACCATCTTTGTTTAACACATTATTAGATTTTAATTTATGTTCCCCAAAATTTTCCTTAACTTTCCTGTATGCTCCGTCTATTTTACCAATGTTCATTTCTCTTTCCACTTCTGAACACTTTTCTTTAATCCACTCTTCTTTCGCCAGTTTGCACTTCCTGTTTATAGCATTTCTTAATTGCCGATAGTTCCTTTTACTTTCTTCATCACTAGCATTCTTATATTTTCTACGTTCATCCATCAGCTGCAATATATCGTCTGAAACCCAAGGTTTTCTACCAGTTCTCTTTATTCCGCCTAAGTTTGCTTCTGCTGATTTAAGAATTTCCTTTTTAACATTCTCCCATTCTTCTTCTACATTTTCTATCTTATCTTTTTTACTCAGACCTCTTGCGATGTCCTCCTCAAAAATCTTCTTTACCT
This sequence comes from Lycorma delicatula, assembly GCF_047948215.1. NCBI lineage: Eukaryota > Metazoa > Arthropoda > Insecta > Hemiptera > Fulgoridae > Lycorma > Lycorma delicatula. The sequence goes on along the minus strand of NC_134455.1, from coordinate 260,090,231 downwards.
CCTCTTCCTCAAGCTTCTCTAAATTCCACCGATTCATCTGACACCTTTTCTTCAGGTTTTTAAACCCCAATCTACATTTCATTATCACCAAATTATGGTCGCTATCAATGTCTGCTCCAGGGTACGTTTTGCAGTCCACGAGTTGATTTCTAAATCTTTGCTTAACCATGATATAATCTATCTGATACCTTGCAGTATCGCCTGGCTTTTTCCAAGTGTATATTCTTCTATTATGATTTTTAAATTGGGTGTTGGCAATTACTAAATTATACTTCGTGCAAAACTCTATAAGTCGGTCCCCTCTTTCATTCCTTTTGCCCAGCCCGTATTCACCCACTATATTTCCTTCCTTGCCTTTTCCAATGCTTGCATTCCAATCTCCAACTATTATTAAATTTTCATCTCCTTTTACGTGTTTAATTGCTTCATCAATCTCTTCGTATACACATTCTACATCATCATCATCATGGGCCCTTGTAGGCATATAGACGTTAACAATCGTTGTCGGTTTAGGTTTTGAATTTATCCTTATTACAATGACTCTATCGCTATGCGTCTTGAAATACTCCACTCTCCTCCCTATTTTCTTGTTCATCACGAAACCTACTCCTGCCTGCCCATTATTTGACGCTGAGTTAATTACTCTAAAGTCACCCGACCAAAAGTCGCCTTCCTCTTCCCACCGAACCTCACTAATTCCTACTATATCCACGTTTACCCTATCCATTTCCCTTTTTAAATTCTCTAGCCTACCAACCTTTTTTAAGCTTCTAACATTCCACGCTCCGACTCGTAGAATGTTATTTTTTACTTTTCTGGTGACCCCTTCCTTAGTAGTCCCCACCAGGAGATCCGAACGGGGGACTATTTTACCAAGGAAGGCGCCTCCATTATTGCTTTTGAAAATGCAGAGCCACATTTTCTTGGAAAAAAAAACAGCTGTAGTTTTCCATTGCTTTCAGCTGCGCAGTACTCAGAGGACTGAGTGATGTTGATATGGCTGTTTAAGTCATTGTGACTTACGCCCCTAACAACTACTGAAAGAGCTGCTGCCCTCTTTCAGGAATCATTCCTTAGTCTGGCTCTCAACAGATACCTCTCCGATATGGTTGCACCTTCGGTCCAGCTACTCTGTATCCCTGAGCACTCAAGCCCCCTCACCAACGGCAAGGTCTCATGATTCATAGAGGAGGATCATCCATTTATAATTTAATAATTATTTATTATATTCTTTATTTATTGATTGCTGTGTAAATAATATTACTTGTCGAAACAGTACCATAAATATTCTGCTATTTTGAATAACAAATGAGCTATCAGTATGATTGAAGAAGATTCCAAGAATAAATGTGGAACAAATAAAGTTGCCTAACTCTTTTCATTAATTTTAATAAACTTCAATAAAATAATGTATTATTTTAATATATTATCATTTATAGGCAATAATGTATTATTAAAACTTAAATTTTAACTAATCAATTTGCTGCAGTAATATTTTAGCTTACTTTAAGTGTAGTTTCTTTGGTAGTAATTTTTCTGAAAATTAATTCATTAAATAGTCAATTTTTATTTTCAGAATATTATTAGTATAGTAAATCATAAAACAGTTGTTAGATTGACCAAAATATGCCTATTATATGTAATAGAAATGCTCTATCATGATAGAAATTATTCAGTTCAATCATCTGAAAAATTAATATTTTTTTTTTATATTGAAACCATCAAGATTTTGATTGTTTTGCCCCTCATCAGTATGGATTTGTGTATGTCAAAAGTAACTTTTTAAGTTCTGTTATGAGTAAACATAATAGACATTTTATGAATTAGTAAAATTGAATCAAGAAATTAATTTTTAATCTTATATCTGTATTTAAAAAAAGTCATAGCTGATTACATCTTAAATAAATATTACAAATCATCATAGGTTGTTTAAAATTAATTTTAAATATTAAATAACTAGAAAAAAGGTCTGGCACAAAAATATTACATGGTTTATGTTTGATTACACGTGGTTTTGTAAAATTTTTTGTCAACTGTAACCAAATAACGTTTATGAATTTAGCATACTAACAACAAAAAATTTTACAAAAAAGCTTCAAAATCCTAAACTTTTTTTAGCTGTTTCTTGTGTTGTGATTTTTTAACACAACTCTAATCCCAATGTTTTCCTTTTTTTATCCCCAAAACACAAATCTACATTTAGATAAATCGTTCATATGAAGAAGTATAAATTGTTTAAATGAATGAATCATTTGTGCACTGCACACAGCTACCCTGCTGCATAGTGCACCACATGGTCCCCTCTGTGCCAGTGGCAGCCAAAATAAAAATGTGAGCACAAACATCAAACAAACAATCCCATACACCATCCTTTTTTTATAGATAGTGATGTGATAGAAGTGAAAAGATTATGGATATAACCTGAAGTTTGATAAAAAAGAAATTTAGCATAAAGTATTGAATTGAAACAATTAAATAGATGACAGTATTTTGCACTGTTTGAGTCAAGCTTCTTCGTAAGCTTAGATTTTTAATCCAATTACAGGCAGTATATGTTAGGGTTTTGCTGTGAGCATCCTTTTAGTATTAATTTCTTATTGTTTATTACTAAAAGAGCCAATTGTAAAAGATAATAAGTAAAGTGTAATTTTTCATTTTCTATTTGAATTGAGAATGTAGTAAGCAAATTGAGTTGGATGTTTGTTTACTGTTATAATTTTAAGTATAAATTAGAAAACTTACTCTTTATAAAATTTCAGTTTTGTTGAATTATATTTTAATACAATAATTTTATTTAAGGTAATATTTAATAACTATATCACATCTGGAAAACCTCTTTTTATGACTATAAACTTTTCAATCAGATATCTGTGCATGAAATGATTAATGTGTATAAATAATAATTAAAATGAATAAAAGAAACTCCTGAAAGAATAGATTATTTAAAATACTTAATTATTGTCAGATTTCAATATCCTGGTAATCATTAAGTAACTGAACTTATTAAACTTGTAGAGTAAGTTTATTTTTATTCCTTTGTTAAAACTATTTTTGTCAATGACTGTTCTTTATTTCTTTAACTCTCGTGTGTTTTTGTACACAATACGTTAAGATAACATGTAAATTTCAGTACATAGCCACAACAGTTAACTCACAGTTGTTTTTTTCTTCTTTTTTTTGAAATATAATACATTTCAACATTTGTGGTTGTGGAATAGTGACTGTTTATCATCCTGTAGGTCCTGGTTTGAATTCCAGTCAGGCATAGCATTTTTCATGTTTCAAATTTTCATCTCTCATCATGTGGTTAGCCTGTAGTTGCTTGAAAAAAAAAAATACAGGAAGTGTGCTTTTTAGGATATAAAAGAGATTAATTCAGTATCAGTTATGAGTCAGAGTAATTAGTTACGTGCCAGTGCCATCATTATGTTGTGAATTCAGAATTCAGCAAATGCCTGGATAAAAAATTATTCTGCAAATACATTAATCATCGGTCTTTTCAGAGTCTACATAATCATGCATTTGCAAGTTATTAGATAAATGATATATTTGGTTTACATAATAACTCGTAAACAGTTGACAGTATGATTACCAAAGGATTTATTTGGTTAAATTCTAAAAAGTAAATACTGTTTTCTTAATAATTTTTAATTATAAACTTATTAATCACGTAAAGATTAATTGATTATAATTTTAAATATTGTGAGTATAAATATATTTATATAGCAATGAATAATTTATTTTTAAGTCAGACTTTCTTCAGTCTGGCACCAAGTACGAAGTACGAAGTAAAGAAAGTAATGTGATAGCGAAAAATTTCGGTTTTCAGATTTCAGCAGAAATATCCATTTTGACCACACCATCTGTATGTACGTTTCTATCTCGTATAACTCAAAAACAATTAGCTGTAGAATGTTGAAATTTTGGATTAGGAGTGTTGTAACTGTTGTTTTGGATTTTGGACTGTTGTCCAAAAAATTTGGATTTCTGACTTTTTCTTAACAGTAGCAATAAGTCCTCATTTAGAACTTTAAGTAGTACTTATTTTCATTGGTTCCAGAGTTATAGCCAAATAAAATGTTAATTAATGAAATATCTGGATCTTACAAGAGGAAGCACATCAGTTTGAATGAAAGTTCATATATTTTTTAATTTTAACTTTTTTTTTTTTAATTTAAATATATTTTTTTATTAATAATTATTAACTTCTGATTGTAAATTTTTTTTACAATAAATAATTTAATAATAACAATAAAAAAGAAATATGAAAAAATATCAAAAATTATTAATGAAATAAAATTTTATGTACTTTTTGTTTTGAAACAAAAAAGTGTATGTGTAATTTAATAGGCATACAAGGAAGTCCATGTAGTGTCCACATCAGATTTTTTTGTTAATTATTTCATTAAAATTTTATAAACTGACGCTTAGAAAACAATGATTTACCCAAAAATGAAATACTTTATTGTTAATAGTATCAGTTGTTAGTTTACATTAATTAATGCATTAATAACAGTAATAATAGTTCATTTATTGACTTTATCTTAATAATAATAAAATTTTGTCCTTGAAGATTGATGTGTGGCATTTACTAGGATTTATGTAGTAAATATGTGTATATAATGTGTACGGATTATATTATTTTGAATTTTTTAAATGTTTGTTTGTAGGGGTAAAATCCGATATTATACTGAGCCACCTGAAGAAAAAGAAAACATACACATAAGCAGTGCAATTGTTGAACAGGAGGCAGCAGAATTTGACTTAGATAAGGCTCAGTATGAAACTATGGAAATAGAAGTGCTTGATAGTTTGCAGAATGTACAATCTGAAGATAAAATTGAATTGCCAATGGATGAGGATAATCCAAATGTAAGAATTTTTAATGGTTTATTTTAGTTGTGTAATATAAATTGCAAAATTTTTGTTTTATTTAGCTATCCTACATTATTAAAAATAAATAATTGTCAGCAAGAGTTTCTGCAATAAAACTAAAACTAACAAAAATTTTAAATAATAAACAGCAAAATGGATAATAAGATCCATTTACGTAAACCTATTTAAGTTTCTTGATTGTCAAATCAACAAAGCATAGCATTATATGGGTTAATCTAACTTACCACACTCAATTTCTAATAAAGCTACTGAAAAATTTTGTGATCAATTTATTATTTGTGTCCAAGTAAAAGAAGTTTCAGTATATTTGTGCAAAAATAATTTGAAATCACAAAATCTTTTTATGGCATTTTTTGTTGTTAAATTTGGCAACTAAAAGCTAATGCCCAGTTAGCTTTGCCTAGTTATAACTACTCCTTTTTTTTTTTGTAGAACATTTTTTTTTACTTGCTAATGAACAGTTTTTGGTTAATGTAATCAGTTGATTATAGACAATTCATATATTTTAGAAACAAATAACTAATTTGATAATAAGTCTGCGATGGTTGTGTATTTTAGTATTGATAATTGATTCTTATGTATTTTTTAGCACCGGATCCAAAAATAACCTTCATTTTTTCCATCACATCAAGATTTTTTTTGGAAATCACAAATTTCAAAATTTGTAAAAAGTTTAAAAATTGTGAAAATATGATACAATAAAATAGATATAAAATGTATTTTTTTAAATAATAAATTAATATAATATATTCACTCTTTTGGCTTATACCATGCATTCTTATAGCTAACCAGTTGTGAGCTGGGAAGAGGAGGGCAGGGAGGTCATTGACCCCATAATTTCTGATGAAAATTGACCCAAAATAAGCCTAATTTCTGTTACAGTGTATTTTTAAATTAATTAATTTTATGAGGTACGTCATGCCTTTGGAAACACCACCCTTAATGATGCCTCCTCTTCACCACCTTAATGATGGAAGTATGTAAAATACTTAAAATTTTATCCATTAAAATACTTATAATTTTTTTCAAAGTTTCTTTGGACAGCTTATACTACTACTTTACTTCATGTTTTTCCTTCTCTGTTATAGAGTTCATCTTGGGTTAGCATCCAGCAGTAGTCTGCTGTCATTGTAGATCTCCATGTTAATTGGTAGAAACTAGGCTGAATGGTTGATAGTGGAGAACTTCATAAATTACCTTGCAAAAGAAAATATTGCTGAGGAGATTTAGTGTACCGCTTGAGTTTTCCCACTTTCAGTTTCTGTTTTTTTGTGTTTTTTTTTATGTTTATTCATGTATTTTTTGTTATTGCATTTTGAACTCAACTCATTACATTCGGGTAGGTATTGGATTTCAGTTCCTTATTGTTGTTATTCAGTCTTGTTTGAGACTTAGTTTAAATGTGTTTGGTTTTCTTTTCTTGAAAGTTCTTAATGATAGTAGTACACCGATGAGAATATCACACGTGGCATCCTGACTGAGGCAAGAACAAGGCTTAGAGATGCCTTTTGCCGAGGTTTTGAAGATGATCTCCAGTAAAGCCCATAAAGGCTAGGTATGAAGGAGGTGATGTGGTGACCAAAACTGCCATATGGAGGATGTCTTCCCCTGCGGGGTCAGTAGTCCATTTTCCTTGATATGTCCTTTCTATTTCTTTCATATCCTGCTGAAATCTCTTACTCACCTCTTTGCTAATGGCACCAAGATTTTCAAGAAAATAGTCCAAATGTGAATTTAGGAAGTGAACCTTCAAGCTCATGGAACAGCCCAAATTGTTGTACTTCTGCAGCATGTTCTTAACAATTGATTTGAAGTTTCGGATCCAACTTTTGCCCAGAAACTTGATACTACATCTTTAAAGGCTCCCCAGGCTTCTTTTTTTGGAACTTCCATTTGTTTTGCAAAATTACCATCTTTGAGAAGTTTTCTAATGTCAGAACCAGTAAACACACCCTGCTTTAGTTTGGAAGTTTATAACACTGGAAATTTGCCACAGATTTGTTTAAAACATTTACTTTCTTTTGGTAAGGGTTTGAAAAATTGCTTTATCAAGCATAACTTGATATGCAGAAGTGGAAGGAGAACTTTATTCAATTGTATGAGAGCTTTGTGGTGCACATTTTTGGTTCCAAGTTCTAATGAACCTCCTTTTAACCAATCTTTCCTTATCCAATGATTTTCTCTGTCTGCTTCCCCATCACACAAAAAAACAAGAAAACTTTATATATCCTCCTTGCTGTTCTAGAAGCATCGATATTATTTTGAGATCACTGCACGTAATTCATTTATGATTGTCGTATTTAATTTTATCAAGAATGAATTCTAAATTATCATAACCCTGTTTTAAATGGGCAGAATGTCCGAATGGTATTGACGAATATATGTTCCCATTGTGAAGAAGGACAACTTTGAGGCTTCTTTTGGAGAAATCTATGGGCAGTCTCCAATCAGTACTTTCTCGGTCGAAAGTACTTTCATAATTTCAATCGTGAACATCAGTCGAACAAATGTAACAATCATACCGATTTGTAACAATGTACCGAAATCATACCGTAACAATGTACCGAAATCATACCGATTTCGTGGCTCTCGCCACACCATTGGAACTCCAAATCTGAATGCTTCTTGTTCAGCCTTTGACCACCGTCTAAGTCCTTCAACTCATGCATAGCAATGGGTGCCCAAGTTTTGTCTTGGTTTCCTATTTTCTTTCTGAAATATATGAGGTACACTTGTTGAACGAAACTTATTATATATTTATTTGCCTTTCCACCATTAATTCACCACAAATATAACAAAAAGAATTCTGCAGAATATTTGCAGCCTCTTGAAGTCATTTTGAAAACAAAAAGTTTTCTTTATGGCCTGAAAATATATTTTCCACCAACAAAAACGCAGAGGATGACAAAATATCGATTTGTGCACGCTGATGATTGAAATAGTACTGATAAAATTTGCACAGTGCATGAGTAGCATGGGTAGCTGCCAATAAACATGTTACATCTTGTTAAATCTTGTCACAATCTGCCAGCCAAGCACTCTCACCGTCGCATCATCTTCAACCCAACCTTCCCATCCTCCTCTTCAGACTATTCAACTTTTTAGCTACAAGAACGCATAGTATAAGCCAAAAAAGTGAATGTATTATTTTGATTTATTTTTAATAAAAAGAGAAAAAAAAGTGTTATGTCTATTTAGTATCACATTTTCGCAATTTTTACAAATTGTGAAAGTGGATTTGCGAAAAATCCTGATGTGATGGAAAAGGTAATTTTTGGATTTATCACTAAAAAATACATAGAAATCAATTATTAAACGTTAATAAACATTCCACAACCCAAATTTTTGTAGGCTTGCGTAATTAAAAATAAAGAAACCGTAAACATTCTTGAGAATTAAGGTTTATTTCATTCATTACTTTTTTTGGACCTTGTAATTATGTAATACAGTCAAGTGTTGTTGAGTTACTTATACAGCAGGAATGATTTTGACAACATTCTGCCATCACATAGGATGCAGCATTTGTAGAAGTGCGCTTGCTTTGCAGGATTATTATGGAAGAAATAGACTGTTGTAAGAGAAGTATATTATTTTGTTGCATTCAGTATAGTTCAAAATTTTGTATATTTTAATTAAACATTTAGCCAACTGGTACATAATGCTGCTGTGCAAATATAGTTGTTCCAAGTAGGCCACAAATTACACCAAAATTTGAAATTTGTACAAAAATCCATTGTTTTTTGATATCAACTGTGATCTTAGAGAGAGAGAGAGAGAGAGAATGAGTGAGAGAGGGAGAAAGAGTAAAAGAGGCAATGAAACTTTTTTTCCCTGAAAAAGGATTTTATAAGTAGGTGATAATGCAGACAAGAAACAAGCAGTATGGAACCTATTGAATTGGACAGCTATTTATATACTAATTACAAGGGGATAGTTTACTAGAAAATGGGAATTTTTACATGAGCTGATAATATTACAGTCTTTATTTTTTAATTTAATGAGAACTGTGAACTAATGTCTAATCTACTGTAGTTGTTCAGAATATTTCTGCATATATATTATTTTATGTTTGTAGTGTTTTACTAAATGCAGTATAACTTTTTTATATATATTTTAAATTATTTTTGTGCCCAAATCTTGAAATTTTTATCAATTAAAACACTTTAAAGGATTTTTTTTTTTAATTTTATTTATCATGTTTTACTTATTGTTATCAACAAGTCAGCCATTTAATTTATTTATGAATTATTTTTAACCAATAATATTTTTACATTTCATTCAGTATTTGGATTAGTTAATGTAACCAAGGATTGCTGATTATACAAAGAATTGAATGTAGTTGTAATCAGATGTAGAAATTATTAAGCATTAATATTTGTAATTTTGATCATAAGAAATTTGTTCTTTTTGTTTGGATTTTATATGGTATTGTATCTTTACATATTTTCTACAAATATATCGTAAAATATTGTCTCACTGTCCTTGCTGAAGCTGTTAGTTACAAACTAATTAACACTGACCAGTAGTTTTGGTTGGTGACCAGCAGTTTTGGTTTGGGTGTGGTTAGGTTTTTCAAAAAGTTGTTGGCATAATCATCACTAAGTTTTTGTTAAAAAGATAATAATAGCACTGTCATTGTCTTATAAAATATGGTACTCATGTATGCCAGAAGATACTAATTACACATTCCTGAAGTAAAATATAAACCAGAGGGAAAATTAAAATTAAGAAAATAATTAATTCATGTTTATCCTATTTTTTCTGCCTGAAAATGTTTTATGTATTAAATTATTATTGTTGATTTTAATCTAATGTTCTTTAATGATAAATAGTGAAGAAATATAAATAAATAAAAAATAATCACATCCTTATTATATGATATCTAGACATCAACAATTTTAATTTAGAAAACAATCATAGAAATAGAACATCATAGCAAATATTTATAGCTCTTGGCTTTTAGGAATTGATGGGTTAAAGGGATCCTACCTATATGAAAAATTATCGTTTAATTTTTTATAAGTTTTTATTATTTTAACTATCAACAATATTGTTTGTAGAATGTTGAAGATAGCTAGTATTATACTCCTTGCTTATGCATTTATGTGATACAAATTTCAGAGTAATGTTACTGTAGATACAACTGCTACATTAACACAGAAAGCGAAAAAGCGAAGAAAAAACAAAGAAAGTGATTCAGGAAAAAAAAATGAACAAGAAGAAAATTTGTCATTTAAACCAGAAAACCTAAAACTAAAGAGATTACAGAAAGTGAATGCTAAAAAGTTGAGGAAATTGAAAGCAAGACAAGGTAAGACAATATATTTTTAAGTTACTCTTTATTTGTGCTTAACCATTACTTATCGTAAGAATAGTCTGGTTTTTATTATGTCAGTATCAAAAAGAATTCCCAAAATTGCAAAGATTACAAATTTTTATTGTTAAGTTGTTCTTAAAGTAATTCTCACTTAAAATTATATTCTTTGCCAAAGATTGCAAATAAAAAGTTATTTAATTTTCAAGATTGTGACAATGGAAAGGAAATTTCTTGATATATTTCCTTGCCTAATTTCCTATCATGTTGCTTAGCCCACCTCCATCGTACTGGTGATCTTGATTGGAAGTAATTTAAAACTAAGGATTATTGAACTGTACCTTCTAAAGGATGAAATCACTTAAACCAATATTTATTGGACATTTTTAGTTAATACTAGCTGCAGGGGCATGCTGTAGGCACACCCTCCACAGCTACTCCCAGCGGGCAGCATCTCAGAATGGGATTATTAGGTGTCCAAAATTGATTACCTCTAGTGTAATTTTTTTTTTTTTTTTAATGGTGAAAATTTATATTACGAAAGTTAAATTAGTAGTTTAACTCTAGAAATTGATACTAACGAATGGGATTTTCCATTAGTGATCAGTACATTCCAGTCCCTACTTTTTGGTTATAGTTCATTATTATATTAAGAAAACAATCACATAAATAAAGAAATATATTATTAATATATATTTTGTACATATATATATATATCGATATATATGTGATATATTGATTTATAATTAGCAAGACCACCACGAAACATGTACTAATGAATCAGGATTTTCCACTAGTGATTGGTACATTCCGATGCTAAGCTAAGGAATATGGATACATACACAGACAAGCAGACACATATACAAATTCCCTTTAGTAGGGGATTATGATGTATTTCAATAAGAGATGAGCTGGTATTATCAATATATTTTGATTCATCTATTTTTTCTTAATAATACTTATATGAAAGGATTTTTTTGAATTTAAAATGTTCCTAAGGGTTGTATTCTGATTCCTATGGAGGGCAGTAATATCAGTTTGAAATTTAAGAGAATCTTTAAGATTTGATAAAAATATGGCAAAGATTAACCTGCAATAAGTTTATGTAGAAAAATCTTCTCGCACGTAGCCAAGAAAAATTATAAAACATAAATCTATAAATTTCTTAATGTACGTTAAAGAAAAATTACTTGTTTATCTTAATTTTCTTTCACAATTAAAGACTTTCCTTCAGTAAGATAGATTCGTGTAATCAAATCATTAGTGTTTTATATATAATCAAATTCCTTTGTGATTTTTTTAGAAAATCAGTAGATACAATAGCTTAATTCTATATTAAAAATTAATTTTCTGTTTCAATGTATTGTTAGAATTAAAGAAGGCAAAAAACATTCACCTGGTACTCAACAGTATAAAAATTAAAAGTCAGTCTTATCCTCCACCATTATATGTATTAGAATTTCAATTTTCTTTGATATCTTCTTCCTTTATGAAGATTTATCTAAATTTTTTCGCTTAGTGACAGTTTTAGATTGTAGCCTTTTCTTTTGCTGTTCTCTTGATCTAATTTTTTGAGAATATTTCTTTTTTATCTTTTTTTGTGCCTTCAATTGACCAAGTAGTCAATAAATAAAATTTAAATTTTAGAACTTGATGCTTGGTTTTATCTGATTGATATCTCACTTACTAGTTAATTATTTTGTGTTTCGCTTAAATAGAAAAGTGTCTAGATACACAGGCCAAGTCACCACTGCACTGAGTATCAATTAATAAAAGACCTTTACTTCTGCAGGCTACTACAGTATCAGCATGGCCTCTTAGATGCAGCCATAGTAATGGCTGACAGTTTCCAGAATACTTATCCAAAGATGAAAATCAGTGAGACTACATATCCTTTATCAAAGAGTACCAGTTTTTCCTTTAATTGTCGTCGTAGCAATTAACTAAGAGTTAAATACTTCATAGAGAATTTATTTTACTTTTTTATTTTCAAATCTGTGTTGTACTTATTAGATTGGACTCATTTGTGATAGTAAACACAGCGAATGATGTTTTATTTTAAAATCCTTTAAGAAAAATATAATTTAAGCTCTATTAAACTTGCAGTTGCTTGTTAACAAACTGCATTTTCAATCTTAATGATTGATTATGTTGATTACTACACACATGAATTGAAGGTAGTTAGTTGCATTTTTATAAGGAATGTTTTGTGAAAAATCGTATTATTGTGCTCTATGTGCTTCACTGCAACTTTTGCTAAAGGATTGGTATTGTTAAAATGTAAAAATTATAAAAGTTAGTAATTAATTTATTGATCTTTCAAGCACTGTTTTTATTTTTTTTTAAAACATTGTTTATGGAAAAATATTGAATAACCTTTTTTAAAAAATATATGCTTTTATTGTCTGCTACATTAATTTTTCCCCAAGTTATTAATATATTATTTCTTTTTTCAGAGCGAAATACATCTGTATTGACAAATGTTATTGAAAAACTCTCATTATAATATTCTTAATGCAAGACTGTACACGTGAAATATTTGCTTATATAATAAATATTAAGTTTAATATGTATTCTGTTAGTTTTTATGTGTGTAATCCTTTTTATTATTTAAAGTTGTTCCTTACTGTTTGTAAATACCAACACTGCTATGGTCGTGTAATTAATTATTACTCTAAGCAGTAAACTACTGTTTCTATAGATTTTATTACTTTCTTAGACTGAGGACATAATTCAGAAATTTCCTAATTTGGAGGAAGATACATGTGTAATAAAAGAGAAGAAATTAATGATAACAATATGAATATGAATTTGTTTCACTTACATACATCTTGAAGTAAACATTGATTCCTTCACAGCCTCTACTCAGACTTGTTGCAGATTTGTATCTAAGAATCATTTATATTTAATTTAAATTTGCCTTTTATTCACAGATATATTACTGATTTCTGCTATTCATTACTTTTTTTTTGACATTTTGTCTGCCAGGTATTGCTATTATCTATATTTTTTCTAGTGATGGAACTTGTTCAGTCAGATTTTACATTATAACTTCTGCCCCCTTGATTGAATAGCCTCATATGTCTGCAACACAAAAGATTGATTTATTTCCAAGCTCAGCCACAAGAAAAGATGATGATGCATCAAATGGTTGTAAGGAGTGCAAAAAGGTTCTGAGTTCACAGAAACTTTTTGTACTCCTTACAACCAGATAGAAAAGATAGTTTCTCCTTTATTAACTTTAATATTGACTACTCTTAGAGTGTCAGTCTTTTGATAAGGTAGAATGTTGCTAGCTAATACTCTGTTGAGATTTTGCTTTTTTCATTCTTTCATTAGTGAATTTTCACATTTAAAGTACATTTCTTTTATAGCATATTCTACTTCTTAGGAACTCTTAAAGTTAAAATTTTGTCTCAGATTGAAACATAAGGATGAGTTACATTAGCAAATATCTGACCTTAACTCAATCTGGAAGCTAAGGTCAAATTAATTGAATCTGTTTCTCACTTTATCTTTACTACCCATTAATTACTTGTTTTATATCCTTTACAGCTGCTATAAAAGATTTATTCCCATGAGACCAGGAGCTTGCAGCAAATTACAATTCAAATGGAATTAAGTTAACTTATGTGGTAAATCTTTTGAATACAGATCCTTACTTATTTTAAATCTATTGACAATATTTGTTGCTTTTAACCTCAAAAAGAAAGGATGACTCATAAACTCATGCGCACGCAGAACTCTTTAAGGTGTTATAACAATCTTTAGTGGATTATTTCATTAATGATAAAGAAGACAGTAAGTAATCTTAGGATGTTGGGTCCTGTCCGAGTCAGCTTTCTTCAACTTGCTGCTGGTGCACTTCAATCTAGCCCAATAGTAAGCATTTTAACAAAATGTGTTGAGCTTTTGTTTTGAGAGAGGGAAAGTGGACAGACATAAGTGATTGGAGAGCCTTTTCCCTGCCATTTTATAATACAACCCCAATTCCTGTATATTATGTACAGCAACAGCTTTATGATAGTTTCGTGAGACATTTGTGCTTAACCAGTCCATTGAGTGTTCAAGTTCAACATGCATTTGCAAAACAGAGATCCTTTTTTCCAAGTAAACCCAGATGTAATCATTTATACTGGTGAGTTTAAACTATGCAAGAATTTTGAATGTTCCTTTTGATTGATTAGAAAGTCAGCATATTCAGTTGCTTCATCAGACAGTATATTTACTGCTGAACTTGAATGCCACACTCATGATCCCTCAGCACGTTGAACATGTACTGTGTCATTTTTTACATTTTGCTGTGTTTCACTGAGTGCTACTCAATCTTGTTCAGATATATTTTTTTCACATCCAACACCTGCCAGTATTCACACATCTACTTTTATTCTTAACCACAATACCCTTTCTCAGTTTCTCCTTTGTATCTAGTATTGTAGAAATCTCAGACAACCTAACAGCATAGCAGCAGCTAAGGAATCTTGTACTTTACTTAACTTCATCAAGCCTGCTATGCATTTTGATTGACCATGCTTTCTAAATCTCTGTTGAAAGTGTCTTGGCAGAGTAAGTTATTTTGTTTTTGAAAATTGTACTGTATTGTTATTTTTCAGTAGAAAGACATTTTGTTATCTATGAATTAAAGGCAATAATGAGCTTATCTATTTGTTCCCTGTGAAGATTGTTTGTTGTATCATGTCTTTCTTTTATTTATTAAATCACAATATTTCTGTTTCAACTGATTTCCTTTTATTTCTTTACATATCTTATTTTATTTGTTAACAGTTGATGCATTTTCTTACTACCGCCGTGTTTGAACTTTGTACATTCTACATTCCATTCAATAGAGTAATATATCGTTCATTATTCAGAGTTTCTTGTAATTTGCCTTCTTTTGTCTGAAGTCTGCTTTCCTGCCATAATCATTTCCTTTTTTAGATTCATCTCTAATTTCCAATAGTACCTACATTTTCTTTTTTTTGAAATATCCAGTTATGTTCCAGTGGTTTGTTTAAACTTTCCTTCTGAATCAAGTTTTTATCTGTTAGCCTACCACCTCTGTTTCTATTACACTCTTAAATTTTGCATTTCATTGTAATTAAATTAACTGTGTGTTCTCTTTGATATATGTTAACAGTAAATTACTTGATTTTAGAATATATTTACTCGACCATTATTTTATCTACATAGTAGCATCCAATACTTTCTGCCTTCAAGTACATGCCAAATTTTTATTGTTTATTATAATTTTCTTTACATTTTTCTCTTCACTTTATAAATCATTCAACTTTCCCATTATTACTCGGATTTCATTCACTCTTACTTACATAATTAAAAAGTCATCTATGTCTATTTAAAGCTACAGAATGTAGATTATTTAGGTTTTGAATTTATCTTGAATAAAATAATTCTAATGCCTTATCATTCATAATAACATACCTCTTCTCCTATCTTCTTGATCATCGTTTCATCTTCTGTGTTTGTTACCCAAAATTTGGCACATATTTCCCTTCTTTTGAATTGCCATCCTATCATTCTGATAACCATGGTATGACTACTTTTATTTTTGTCCTTATATTTTCTGATAACCTCCTTTAGTAGTTGCCCCCCCCCCCCCGTAATTAGTTGGATTGAATCTTTTATCCAAAAGTACAATATTTTAATTTTAATAGATGAAAGAGAAAAGAAGGAAAAATATCGTTGAAAATTACAGCTTTAGTTTCTATTGTGTCAATAAATTGGGTATACAGTACTCTAACCCATTTAAAATTCTAAGTTTCTTCTGTTGGTATAAACTATTCATCTTCATGATCGATTGGTAGATTTTGAGTTGTCATTAAGTATGACAAAAGTATATAATATATATTCATCACTGCTGATGCCCTCAACAATTACTGAATTTATAGCTGATAGTGTTAATGCATATACATTATTCATGTTAAAAAGTGACTCAGAAATAAATTCTGTGGGAAAAACATTTTTTAAAGTACTGGTAATGCAATTTCTAAGGAAGCTGAATAACAGTACTTTAAAAAAATGTTTTTCCCACACAATATCTGTATTCTTGCTGGTTATCATTTTATTAATGATTGATTTCTTTTGTTATTTTGAAGTGTGGGATGGAAATATGATAAAAAGTTTTATCACAATAATGGTGTCTCAATTATTTTTATTATTATACACAGAGGAAAAACACATTTACCTAAAATTATCTTAACTGCAATCTGCAATACTATCTAAAAATTAGAGCTGTGAGTTATATGTTAACTGAAATCAGATTTCTTAGTATAGAATATTTTTAATTGGCAATAAAACAGACTTACCAAAAATTATCTGTAGAGTTAAATATATATATATATTCATAATAAAATTACAAATTGTAAGAAACATTTTACAGAAAAAAGTTTAGAAAATAATCCCCACCATAAACCTTTCACTTTTCTTTGTGCCAGTCTTTTCATAGTAACAAAGAAGATTAATATAAAATTATATTATACTTTCAAATTCTTTCTAAGTTATCTGACTGGTCCTGGAGTGCACAATTTAATTTTCTTCTCAGCTACTTCATACTGACCATTTTCTCATTCAAACTGATTAACCATAAATTATTCTAATAATATCTCGCATACTGTGAGACTCATGTACTGTGTATTCAGATGATTTGAAAACAATCTTCATAAAAAAAAGAAGTTTTGCATTCATGTACTAGAAATAAATTGCTGCCTTACCATATGAAATACATCAAAAAAATGTATTAACTTCCTGTAAGACCAGGTTGTTGTCTTGTGAAGAAGACAGTCTCAAAATAGAAAATTTTAATTTCATTTTCATTGAATTCACATCTGAAAATATGCATTTCTACATAGGGTTGATGAATATTATTTGTTTTACTGCACCTATAGCAGAAAGTACTTGATGAACAGATACTAACTGTTTCTTGTGTATGATCTTTACTGCCAAAGAGCAATAAAAGAATACTGAAATGTTAATATGGACTAAGGAAATTTTAATTATGGACTAATACTAAAAAAAAAATACTTAGGTATAGCATATAGTTTTGTTAAAGTAATTCCAGTGCCTTATTTAATCATATCTGTAACTTATTAATTAAAATACCATACTATAAACATTCTTTTAAATTTTAACTTATGTAATTTCAATCACTATTAACAACAGTGTTAATCAAGTCACTGTATGTTATTTCTTAATATTTAGGTAATTTGTGGAGAGAAGACAGTATTTAATTTTTTTAAATATCTGTTAGTACAATTTACAGTTAAAAATTTTAATATTGGTATCAAAACTGTTGCACTTAAACACGTATGCCAATGATAAGTCGTTATTTTGTAAATATCAGGTATACACGTAAAAAAACTCTTTTGTTGTTATTTTATCCATCACAGCCTTGACTGAGAGTTAATTAAGTTGGTAATCACTTTCAAACATTAATCATTTTCATTGATAACTAAAAGTAAATTATTTTCTAAGCTTCTTAAATCTCTTACATGAAAATTTTTATTCCTGAAAGAAAAATTTGTAAGAGCTGCTCAGCATCAATAAATTATGGGAAACATGACAATTTTTTTTTATCCCATGACTTTCCATATTTTATACACAGGATTTTTTTTTGTTTTTTTATATAAAACCAATTATCTGCTTTTATGAAATTTAATCTTGAGAGAAAATGGTGCAAAATAAAATTGTAGAATATGACTACATTGAGTTATTCTATAAATGTGTTATACAGTCTCATATATTTTCATAATTAAGGATTGGGAATTGGCATAATAAATGGTATTGTACAAATTTTAAGTATAAACTATATTATTTGCCATTTACACACCATAAGATTTTATGGGAGAGTGTTGCTGAAAATTTTGAAATAGGGAGAAGAGTAGAAAATTTTGCTGGTAAAAAATATAAATGTTATGAAATCTGCAAAAAAAGATCAAAATTTTTATGTGGTCATTGTAATATACCACACTGTGAGAAAAAGGCTTTTAGAAATGGGGATTTATGCTTGGAACTATGAAAACTTGTTGGAAAAGGAGGTTAAGTAATAGAGACTAATTAATTTTATTTTATATCCCAGAAATAAATAAATAATCAATTTTTAGTTAAATCTTATTGATAAAGAAAAATAACAAATTATTTTGTTCATTGTTGTTTTCACATTTTACACATATCTCTTTTTTCTGTTTAGCCTCCAAAACCAATATAAGGTATTACTGTAGAGGATGATATGTATGAATTTAAATGAAATGTAATCTTGTACAGTCTCAGGTTGACCATTCCTGAGATGTGTGGTAAGAATACCAGAATCCATGATCTGGTATTCAAATCCATACAAAAATACGGATTTCAAATCCTAGCCTTTACTAGGATTTGAACCTTAGAACACTCAACTTTGAAGTCAGCTGATTTGTGATTGTGAGTTCATCACTAGACCAACCTGATGGCTACATTTAACACATCAGATTATTGTATCTCAGTAAAAGTTTCTTAGCATTTTAGCAGTTTCCCCTAGGTGATGTTGGATAGTGCTTAGTTTAGTACTCCAAAACCCACTGGAATGGTCAAGTGGTGAACTTGTCATCGCAAATCAGCTGATTATGAAGTTGAAGTTCTAAGGTTCAAATCCTAGTAAACGCAGTTACTTTTATATGGATTTGAATGCTAGATCATGAACACTGGGGTTCTTTGGTGGTTGAGTTTAGATTGACCACACACTCAGGAATGGAGGTAGGGAATGAATTCAGCAGTGACAACTTGAAAACAATGATAATTGAAGAAGAATTTTCATTTAAATGTACTTTTTTTTACAAACTTTGACATAGATGGAAAAAATGCAAGAATTTAAGAATAGATAAACTGTATGACAAGAAAATTATTGTTTACCAAATTTCTTTATCATCTACTGCTTTTGAGACAGGGAAAGACTGCTTGCTACTGTTTTTGTAAATAAAAATTTTTATCATCGCCCATTTTCTTACACATTCTTATAAAATCTTGAGATTATTATAGATCTACTTTATTTTGAGATTAGAAAATGTAGTTAATATAAAATTACGTACAGTAAAAAAATTTATTTTAAAAATATTTGTTGTAAGAATAGCACGCTTATATTAAAAAATTTTGTTATCATTGCACGAGCTGTGTCAAATCAATAAAATTTATGTAAACACTTGTATTTATTATCTTTTCAAAAGTGTTTAAATAAGGTACTTCATACATAAGTCATCTGTACTTAGTAGCTGTTATTAAATGTATGTTTATTGCCACTGTTAAGTAATAGTGTCGTAAAAGAATTAAAAGAAATTGAAATAATCTATCGCTTAAAATGTGCTATATAATTTTAATTACAAAAATTACGATTTTAGTGATTTGTTTTATTTAGTGTTGCTTTCAAATTTCATATACTAGCCTCATTTATTAAAAAAAATTGTAAATTTTTTTTATTAAAAAAATAAGGTTGCCCATTTATTAAACCATATCATATCATACATATTTCTAAAACTAAAACTACAAAAAAAATAAAAAATAATTGAGATGCCATATATACTGTTATTTTGCTAAAGTTTTACAGGTCTCTGTTTTACCAAAAGTTTCTCTTGTGTTTTCATAATCTTTTATCAGGTTGATGTTGTACTTTACTTCATTCAAAAATATAAATGACCTGTGAATTTTTGCAACTATTTTAGTATTTTACTTGATTATGAATTTACTTATTTTTTTTTATCACTTGGTGGGGGAAATAAAGAACTGTTTGCAAGCCAACCACACTCCTACTATTTTAGGACTGTTTGTAAGTAGCATAATTGGCCTTCAGGTCACCATAATTTAATTGATTGTTCTCTTCACTTTTATAGAACTACTCTACACTGTGAAATTCTTTAACGACACTAACCCTAAAAATGATTAACTTATATGTGTTATTACACTTTTTATATCTTCATTATAAGACATAGTAAATGTTTTTAAAAAAATATTAAACAATGTATTTTTTCTAAGTTACGGTACGGCCATTGTTAGTATTTCAAAACTAAAACTCAGTAAGGACAAGCACTGAGCCTTCAATTTCATTGTTCTTATACTTCTAAGTTTTTGTTATGCTGTTAAAGAGAATCCTGCTCTTTTTAATCTAATCTGATGGGAAAAATTGTGAATTGCATTATACACTTAATGATCTATTATTCTGTTACTGAATGGAAAATTCTCTTATTCGACCATAACAATTCAGGTACCAATAAAGCAAGCCATTTCTTCCACCAGTCATTTAATTCCCCTCAAAGTGGGCATTAGAATATTTTTAGTGGTCTCTCCGCCATCTTACTGTTTTCTTCTTTGATTTTGAACAAGTTAAAAAACTGGACTCCTGACAGCCATATACAAAACTTTATTCAAATGTTACTTAGAAATAAAATTTTTCTTTAGTCAATTAGGAGTCCAGGTCATTCATGTTAGAAAATGGTGTACCTAAACTCATTGTTAATTCTACCATCTTACATTTAACCTGGCAATGAAGAAAGTTAAAAATTCATAAATGAACTGTCATGTGCTCATAAAACAAATATGATTTTAATATGAATGTATCATTACGCTTCACTGACAATGCTGGGCATTTACTTCAAAATACCATTAAATCATTGCTAGAGTGATGAATACTGGGTTCAAAGTTTCAGTTAAAATAAATCTTGTTTGTTTTTCTCATTTGTAAGCCAATTACCATTCTGTTTAAATCAGCAAGAGATCTCAAAACCATTATATGGAAAATTTTTGGTCCTTACCTCAACAAACCCTTGACACAGATCAGATGTTTAGGTAAATTAGAAATACAATGTTTCAAGAATTTAGGTATGTTGCATATAAGACCAAATCGACTATTTAATGATACCAGATTGAATATGTCTACTTAAATTTAGCAGCATTGATAAATAAATGATTGTACGTACTTCATTACTCAGTTGTTTAATTCTCTAACAAACATCTTTAAGTCATGTTAGGTATTGTCCATTGTATCTTTCTTAAATTTGCTTTAAATATTTTCCAAACTAGTACTGTATTAAACATTTTAAAAGAGTAGAGAATCTTTGCTCTTTGTCAAATAAGATACAACCTCAGGTTACTATGTATGATATTACAAACAGTAGCAGATTGAAGGTTGTCTCAGAACAGTTCCAACGAGTGTTTGGATGTGCTGTATATTTTCTAATCGGGTCACAAACTTCTTGATATATTCATTGCCTATCTACGTTGCTGGAACTCCATAGAGAATTTCACCATTTTATTATCATTTTATGCTAACTTCAGGAAAATCAATGTCATTCACCTCATGTTGGAATAAAACTTTTTATTCCAGGAGAACCCAGGTGAGTCTGAATTAGGTGATTACATTGGCTGTTTCTTCTTGGTTAGTCACAGAGTTTGTTAACGCTGTAACCAACAAAAAAGGAATATAAATACTTGCATTGCCTTATAAATGCATTATATTTTTTAGGTTGAATTATGTCTTACTTCTTCATCAAGTTCTAGACGGGTTCTACCATATGTGTCCTGTTGTTCAGTAAGTGTTCTTCAATCACCATTATATTTATATATTTACTACACATCTAGTAATTGCAGATATTCATGCATCTGTTTATTTTTAGCAATTTCAGTAATATGTGAGTGAGTGATTCTTCTAGTGGATCCCAAGATATGTAAGAAACTCAAGAATTGAAAGAATAGATTTAGTCCCAAAGAAGCTTGTACTAAGTCAATCCTTATGTTTCACATTATGTAGGGTATTTTACACCCTATGTAAATTGTGCATTGAATAAAACTTGGCAGAATCAATGATCAAATATTAATAATGAGATGCAGTAAACTGCATGGTAACACATGGTTTCATTATATAATTTAGTGATAGTCTAATTTGCTACTTGGATAACTACCACAGGTTATCCATGATAATATTTATACCCATGTTTGTTAATTTGTATTTACTTTTTCCTTCTGTTCATGGGGGTCTCTAAAACTTTATATTGTTTCATTTTGCTGTGTAACATGGTTATAAAATATGTGTGTATCCTTTTATATCCATTTTATGAACAGCTTTTCTAAAAAATTACATAAATATTATTAATAGTTTATGTGTAGAACAGCACTTAGATACATGCTAGTGGATATAATAATCCAGCCAGTGTTTTCCCTATATACAAGAAAATTAAATTAAAATTTTGGAAAGTTTCCCTTTCTGTATTTTAGTGGAAAATAGTTTTACAATATTATTTATTGCTTAGCTAATCCTTCACTGCCTAAATTTCATAATTTATGATAATAATTTTTTTTTTTATGTTACAATCATAGAAGAACTTCACTTTTTCTTGTTGAATTTATCATTGCTGCTAGGTATTATAATTTTTATGTTAAATGTATTATGACTGTAAAATATACTTTCCGAATAATTTGTATTTTTGGCATTTCTACCATTAGTTCAATTAATTATACCAAAATACATTTTGGTCCTACTGATGAAAGTTAATTAATTACTTTTGTAATTTGTGTTCTTTGAAATTTTGAATTGTAGAGTAGTAGTACTGAACAGAATACATTTTTCAAAATATTGATGAAATATGTATTGCGCTTTCTAACCAGTGAAAACTTGAAAATGGAACAGAACTAAAGAGAGAGAGAGTGAGAGAGAGAGAGAGAGAGCAGTATCAATATTACTGCATACCTGCAGATGAAAAAAATGTAGACAAACTATCATTGAGAAGATGCAGATGTAAATCCTCTCTACTTTTTTTCACCTGACAAAATTAGAATTCCATCCTCAAGTGAGATAATAACTATTGAGATTTTCTACCATCAAACATGGAAAGAACTTGAATGTGGAAATTGCAGATATCTGTTTTTTTTTTTTAATATTCAGATATAATGTTACAAATTACACACTTAGAATGAAAATAAAGAGTAGTAACAGAAGAGATGGGTAGTAACAGAAGAGAAATGAGTAGCAATTGGTTTGATTAGCTGGTACAACCACTTATATATAGCCACCACTTAAGCCCTTCTCTATTTTCAGATAATTTTACTGAAGCTGTTGTTAATTTTATTTTTAAGAATCATCTAGGCATGAGTTTCTTGTAAACAAAAAATTAGTGGTTTATAATCTATGTAAATTTGGGAATATCTTCTAACTTTGGGGTTGTGCATTTTGAACCTTCCATTATATGATCTTTATTTCTAAAAAAAAGTTTCTTTGATTGATCCTCAGAACTTAGAAGATTTACCTCAGAAACTGGGATGGAGTCCTACAAAAATGTGTTAACTTTCGTGAAATGCTTGACCTTCTGCCTCAGTATAGTGCAGATCTCTTAGAAGGAGTTTTTAGCGATAATTTTTTCAAACCAAAATTTGAGGCAATAACAGATTTTGTAGCATAAGATTTATTTTGGCTGGATTTTTTAAGCACCGGACAAAACAAATGTGAGCATGTGCATAAAAACTGTTATTTGATCAATGAGGAATAAAAATTAAAATCTATTGTTTAATAGATTTTAATTTTTCTGAGAAAGTACTTCATCAGCATAAATACCTCTTCAGAATAGCTGATGGGTATCCTAGCAAGATACCCAGATATGTTTCATAACAGGTAAAAAGACTGATATCTTAGTAACTTGTAAAATACATATTGTATAAAATAATTAGGCGTTGAAGGAAACCTCATACAAAGCATATAGTATATCAGACAAAATATAAAATATGGCTACGGTTACCAAATTTGGCCTTTATGCCGGGAAAGCTTGGCAATGGCATTCCACATGTTGCAATGACATTGATATTTTGGATGAATCAAAATAGAAAATTTTAAAATATGACCACATGTTTAACTCATAATGCACAAATCTCTGTACATAAAAGAGAATGTCTCATGACTGACTGACTCATAATCAATGTACAGCCAAAACTATTACAGGTAGAGACTTGACATTTTCAGGGTACCTTTGTATCTTTAAGTAGGCGTGCACTAAGAAAGGATTTTGCAAAATTTTGATTTTAAGGGGTTCAAATGAATAATCGATAGTATTTTCAGTATCGATTTATTTGTATCAAAAATATTTGTGTTTTAAGATCAATCAATATTGAATGAATGGATTACTGTAGTAAATTTATTATTAATTTAATTTTTTTAATTTAATTTATTATTAATGTTATTATTTATTGTTTATTTCTTCTGGATCTTATTTGTTTTTTTATTATTTATATTTTGTTTTTTGTTGGTGTTGCTTCTTCCTACCAATTGTTTATAAACATTTAAGAAAAAAGAAGTCATGATTTTTTATGAGTCAACAGGTTAGTTTAGTGTTTCAAAAAGTGAATAAACATGTCAATTGAAATGATAATGTCAACCACACATTAATAACCCAAAAGTTAAACCTATCATCAAAGGAGATGGTGCATGCCTGTTCCGACAAAGTAACTCTATAAAATTTAAACTTAAAAGAGATTTTCTACGTTTATCACATTACATACTTAAGTTGTGTTGTAGGTCATCTTACTGCAATAAGTTATTTAAATACATAATTTAATTTAACTTACATAAATTAGATACTTAAGTATACTTAAAATGAAGATTTTAAATCTTTCTTAAGCCATTAGGATTAATGATTTGACAGGTTGAGTGCTACACCGTATTTTGGTTAAATTTATCTCTCAACTTTTTTTGGTTATTAATAGTACAAAAAACACAATAATAATACTTTACATATTTCTGATTAATTTTTACTTTTAAAAAAATTCAAATATTTAATAAAAAACATTCAGCAAAATTGACCCAAAAATTTTTTTTTTTGAATAATCAGTCTTGGATTTGTTCCTCGAGAGATAAATATGTCTCTCATAACACTCAACCTGTTAAAAGATAGCACTTATTGATTCATCCCTCCTTCTTTCGAGCTAAAATCTCTACACTACTTCTAAATAAACCATAAGCTGTGCAATTATTAATAACATGGATGTATTTTAGTCATGTATCCAAGCTTGAACTTTGCTAGCGGCAAAATGAACCTATACCGAAATTCATCGAAAACCGCGAAAGAAGGGTGAAAGGGAAAAATTGGAAAAGGTAAAAGGGAAGAGGGTATAAAGGGAAGAAGGTGAAAATGGAATAAAAGGAAATGGAAAGGGAAAATAGGAAAGAGGAAGGGGAGAGGGAAATGTGGGTTAGGAATGGGAAGGGGAAAGGAAAATGGGAGAAAACAGGAAGGGAAAGCGAAGCGAGCCATAACCCTATGATCGTGACGGGAATCGCAAGTAACTATAGAGAACGGGGGAAGCCGCGATGGGGATGCTAGATTTGGGATTGTAATAGATTTTTTGTTTATCTTTATTGAACTATTTTAATTCATTTATAATATGGATTGGTCTAACAAATATTGTTCAATTTTCTTATCTTCCATTTTTTGTTTTCCTAATGATCGACTGCTATGATCATTTAGCCCAAATGGTAATTTGTAACATATGAAAAATGCCAAGCCTGACCAAGATTTAAACCCAGGACCTCCAGGTTAAAAGCTGAGATTCTTCAAATCACGCTATGGAGGCCGGCTGTATTATTTTTTTTTTTTATTGGGCATCGATTACCAAGATCATTACCCCTTGTCAATTCCCAAAACAAAAAGTACGAATAAACGACAACACATAATTAAAAGTATAAAGTAACAAAAATAAATTATGCACACGTATATAATCACTTCGTCGTTGTTAAAAGCTCACACAACCGAATGGGATGTAAACGGTCCCGTTCTGGTCAAAACTAGAAATAAAACAAAGAAAAGGAAAATCTAACTATCCTCTCTGGACATAGGATATATGTCATTCGAAAATTAAATTTAAATACAGTAGATGAGACCGGCTGTATAAAGAAAAAGCAGCAAGTCTCTAATTACACATTCTTCATTTCTCAAAATTCTCTTTATTCCTCCCTCTATTTTAAATTGATGACGTAGATCCCCATGTACGATGCAATACTCCAATTGTGTTTGACTGTCAACGGTTGCTGACACGTCACAAACCGGTTGATTGCTGCCAGTCAGCATATAATTAGACGTTAGATACGTATGTCCTATTCGCAACCGTGTTATAACAACCTGCTCTCTCCTTTTGATCGTAAATGGAGTGGTCCACTTGCGAGGAGAGTCTTTACCGGCGTTAAGTTTTGTGGTTAACCCGTTCCAAACTCTGTGCCATTCACGTCTGACACAGGCAGACACGTGACACTTAAAATCGCCAGGTCTGACGGGAATTCCCTCAGGCTCAGGCTCGTCAGCAGCCACTCGAGCTCCCTCATCCGCAGCCTCGTTTCCAACAATACCGGGATCCACATCAATGTGCACTGTTGCTCCTTCTTGCTTAGCACCTGGAGCAGTGCAAGAATCACTTTCACCAAGGGGTCCGTTGAGCACGCATCCTGCAGTGCTTGAATATCACTCATTGAGTCGCTGCAGACTGAAAAGGATGTTACATGATAGTGCTCACAATACCTCAGAGCTTGCCAAATGGCATACAACTCAGTTGTATAAAGAGATGAAACTGCCGGCAAGGACCACGAATGACTAACGCCAACACAATGGAAGGCACAATATTTGTGGGAGAGATACTCCTGCTGTAAAGGGATTAAGAGGATTATTTCAAAACCACGGCACACCTAAAATGGTTATTCGAAGATTGATAACCGCGGCTATCACTTCGGCGGTACTGTATGCGGCTCCCATATGGGGGGCGGCAATGAACATACAGCGAAATAAAAAGAAGTTGAGAAGTGTCCATAGACTGGCATTGCTGCGTGTAGCTGCTAGTTACTGTACGGTATCGTATTACGCGCTGTGCGTACTGACCGGGGTCCTACCCATAGACCTTCAGATAAAAGCCAGAACCCTCAGACACAGCAGTATGTCGAAAGAAGAGATGGAAGGGATTATAGAACAAGAATGGCAGGGTCCAGAGTGGGAGAATGGACCAGACGCCTAATCCCTAATATTAAAACCTGAAATAACAATAGACACGGAGATGTCAATTTTTACATGACACAATTACTGTCGGGGCACGGCTCTTTCGGTCAGTATTTGTATAGGATCGGGAAGAGAGCCACCCCGCAGTGCATCTATTGTCCAGAGAACGACGATGCCGAACATACGTTGTTCATATGTCCAAGATGGGCCGTTAACAGAGGTCAAATAGTAATTAATGGTCTTACACCAGAAAATCTCATAAACTGGTTGGGGTACAACAATGAGAACTGGGAATGGTTCCGCAGGTTCGCCGGGGAGGTCCTGCGGGCCAAAGAGGATGAAGACAGAAGAATGGGAGTATAAACAGTAGGGTAGGGCGGACAGTCACTCCATGGAGGGCCTGTACGCCTTGGTGTGCGGGTATCTGAGAAGGGGGTGAACTTCAGGGGAGTTTGAGTTTGGGTTAAAATAAAAGACCAAGTCCCGGTCGGCGGGGTCGTCCCTGCGGGAGCCTAGGCTCTTTGTGGGGTCGGCGCTGTCGATTAGAGGCCAAAGGCGTAAAGACCGAGTCCCGGTTCCCTGCTGAGGCGCTGGGGGACGGCATAGCCGGACCTTGGCTCTAAAGCGGGGGATTAGAGGCAGGCAATGTAAAACAAAAGATCCGAGACCGGGGAGGCCAACCTGCCGTGCCGGACGTATAGCCGGCGGGTGGGGGACGCCTCCTTTGAGAGTAAAAGGACACTCTCCCCGACTGAGAATACTTAATTGGATATCCGGTCGGGGAGAGTAGAGAAAAAAAAATGGAAGGCACTGCCAACGTCGTTCGCCATCTTAGAGCCATCCGTGTAGAAAACTACTTCCTGGTCGTGTTCGTTCACAAGCTCCTGAAAACAATGAATTATTTCCTGAGAATTGCATTGCTTAAAACGTGCTAGATCCATATGAAAAAAGGTCGATGGAAGCAGCCACAGTGGTGATTCACACACCGTTGATTCAACAACTCTTGGAAGCACAATGTTGTACTTCTCCATCAGTGATCGAGCTCTGATTCCGGCCGGCCTGGTATAGGTCTGACGACGGTTATAAGCTTCTTGGAGAGGATGTCTAATGAACGCTGGTGTATTTACATGGTGCGGTGATGATGTGACGTTGACCGCATAGCGCAGTAACAGGATGTCTCTTCGAAAACGTAGTGGAGACAATCCTAATTCACATGCAAGGCTGCCGATGGTACTGGTGCGAAACGCTCCAGTCGCATATCGAATTCCGGCGTTTTGTACGACGTCCAAGGCTTTTAGACAGTTCTTTCTAGCCGAGAAATAAACAACACAGCCGTAGTCGATTCTTGATTGTATCAATGAGTATACAGACGTAGAAGAACCTCTCGATCCGATCCCCAATTGATATTCGACATACATTTGATTATGTTTAACTGATCCGGACGTGGAGATGGATTTACTTCGGGGGATTATTATTATTATTATTAGCTGTACTGATGGACACCGTAGATTGCGGGGTTGCGCCGAGAATGCCTTCGACTAAGACGAGTGGCGCAACGTGCAAGGAATCGCACAGATGCAAATGCCATGTCAGCCGAGTATAAGACGGCAAAGAAGCGGCTCCGTCGAGCCATCCACGTGAGCAAGGCACGCTGTTGAAGAGAACTGACGGAGACCGTGGATGCAGACCCTTGGGGACTGAGTTACAAGATAGTAACTCGGCGATTGGGGGTCACCAGCTCCGCTAGACAAGGCTAAAGCGGTGCATGTCGTTAAGATGTTGTTCCCGGCCCAATCGGTCCGTCCCAAGCGGGCGAAGTGGGCGAATTCCCGCTCTTCTCGATGGAGGAACTGGAGGTAATGCTACAGTCGCTGAAAGGCAAAAAAACACCTGGTCCCGACAGTATACCGGCTGAGGTACTCAAACTAGTGGGGCGCTGCAGGCCCAGTCTTCTACTAGACATGTACTCGTATATGCATGTTTGAAAGCTGGGTCTTTTAGCGCCAGGTGGAAAACCGCGTGTCTAGCGCTAATTCCCAAGGGCAAATAAAGCCTAGAATCGTCGTCCTTCTACTGCCCATTGTGTATGATTGACACAGCTGGGAAGGTATTGGAGAAGCTGTTAAAGAAAAGACTGGTTGCGGCGATGAATCGGTCAGGTGGCCTGTCACCTAACCAGTACGGTTTCCGGCAGGGTCGGTCAACCCAAGACGCAACTAAAGAAGTTTTTGAGGCAATGCGGCGAGCAGAGGACCACAATCATTTTTCGTGACGTGTGGTCCTTCTCGTTACGTTGGACGTTTAAAACGCTTTTAACTCCGCAAGGTGGAGCGATATGATTCGGACCCTAGATCATTCGTTCTATGTGCCTCAATACCTCCTCAGAATGTTGGATGCATACCTAAGAAACCGCGGTCTCATTTACGAGACCGCGGTTTAATCGACCGCGCAGGGGTCGATTCTTGACACCGACCTTTGGAACGCCGTTTATGATGGCAAAGTACCTCGGTATGATGATTGACTGGAAACTCAGCTTTGCTGAGCAGGTTCGTAGAGCCGCCGACAAAGCTGCGAGAGCTGTAACTGCTTTCAGCCAGCTCATGGCGAATGTCGGCGGACCGAAGGCCAGCAGACGGCGATTTCTGATGTCCATGGTGCATTCCATCCTGTTATACGGGTCGGAAGTGTGGGTCCAGGCATTAAGAGTTGCAAGAAACCGGAAGCGGCTCGCACAGGTACAACGCACCGCAGCCTTGTGAGTCGCTTCCGCGTATCGGACGGTCTCCGAGCCTGCAGTACTTGTGGTCGCCGGCGTCTTACCCATTGCTATTTTGGCAAGGGAGCACCAGGTGATCTACAGGAGGCGACGGGCAGGCGAAGACCGGGAGACCATTGCCAAAGAGGAACGAACTCGCACGTTCCTCGTATCGCAAGAGACCTGGGACCACGAGACCAGAGGACGATGGACCGCAAGCCTTATCCCTCTGGTCAGACCGTGGACGGAGCGACGGCATGGAGAGGTTGAGTACTACATGACTCAATTTTTATCGGGTCACGGGTACTTCCGCGCTTACTTCCATGTCATAGGGAAAGCGCCGTCCCCCGACTGCCTCTATTGCCCCGGTGTACGGGATGACGCTGAGCACACCTTTTTCAAATGTGCTCGGTGGGCGGTAGATCGAGGGACACTAGAGGCGAATCTCGGAGCACTCAGTCCCCACAATGTGGTTGCCATGATGCTCCGTGACCTGAGCGGCTGGGAGAGTGAAGCCCGATTCGTTGGCAACATTCTCAGAGCCAAAACAGTTGACCTGGATAGTCATGAAAATTAGGTAGCACCTAGTTAGGCTAGTATAGGAGGACCCGACCGGAAGTAATGTGTTAAACGGTTCCGGGTCGTCCTGGTATAAAGGGGGGTGGTTTTAGTCGGTAGTCTGCTGATAGAGATTGGATATACCATCAGTGGGAGCCCGACACTCCGTGCATAAATGCTTTTCCACCTACCTCCGCAAAAAAAAAAAAAAAATTATTATTAATCTTGATCTTGTTGTTACTTAAAATAATAAAAAATAATTTAAAAAAATTACTGGAGACTTTTCTGTTTCTGTTATTTATAGGATGTCATATGGAATTCCTCATATCCTGAAAGAATTTAAGATATCAATGGTATATCACTTTTAGCCTACCATACTTCAGGATACTTTCTTGATGTTCACATATCTTGAAATATATAACGGACATATGGGACGAATTCTGATATCGTGAGTTCGTCATGTACTGTTTAGGAGTTTAGTATATGACGACACTAGACTAACGTCCTGCTAGCAGTAATGGCAAAGGAAAACCCTGTTTGACCAACGAGATACTGGGAAGGATAATTTCTGCTAATCCTGTATCTTAAATATCATCTTCTCATCATTAAAGGCTTTTTGAGGCAAGCTCTATAGTAGTCGCCCCATCATAACAGTCAGCTTCAACGAATCAGTCTCCTTATCTTCCTATTTATCACCATTAAAATATTTTGTTGTTTTTTTGTCCAAAACGCTGAAAAAATGTTAATTATTATCCATTTAAGATGTTGGATTCTGCCATATCAAGTTTCTTCGTTTTTCTGTTCAAGCCTTTTACCTAGCCCGTTCATAGGCATTTTAGTGAAGGGAGCGTCTTCTATCTGGTGCCGGCGGAACTATTTCTTAATGGCTTGTACGCGATGTATTAGGACGGAAAAACAACGTACACTTTGTTATTTTGTAAATTTGACACATATGTCAAGCCATTTTAATGTAGGGATGTTGTGTGCCTTCCATTTGTCTGTCAAGTTCAGTACACATTTTTATGTGTGTAATCAAATTAACCGTGACTTATTTAATCCATTATGTGAATTTTCTCCATGAGAATTTCCATTATATCTCAATCTAAAGTTGCCTAATTTATATTAAATAATTAGAAATCACCTGATATTTTAGCTGGAATTTTCGAACCTTCTTTGATAAGAAAATCCTAATACTGTTGTTTATGAAGATAAATTTAAACGCAGTGATTTAGTCTGATACTCGTGTATGAATGGTCACGAAGCTTATTCGTTCATTCTGCCTCACCAAACCAGCGTATTTAAAGCTAAAATTTATGAAATGTTAATGCTTTATACAGAGTGATTCAAAGAAACGGGAAATTTTGAAAGTTGTGTTGGTAGCCGTGGGCGATTGGTACCACTTGATAAGTGGCGCCAGCCTCTCTAACCTAACCTGCCGTTTAGTTGTCATGGATCCTTGGAGTGGTGCGCAACGTGCATTTGCTATCAAAGTGTTTTACAAAAACAATGACAGTGTGGAGGGAGCGCGTAGAGAATTTCGCCGTCATTTTAATCTGGGACGGCACGACCGTGTTCCATCAATACATGCAATTAAAACATGGATATCTAATTTTGAGGAAACTGGTTCGGCAATGAAAAAGAAACCTCCAGGCCGTGAGCGAACTGTCCGTACACCACAGAATGTTCAAGCATTACAAGATGCTGTCACACGGTCCACATCGTTCAATCCGTGGTTTCTCAGCATCTTTACAATTGCATAGTTCAAGTGTTCGAAGAATGTTAGTGAAGGACTTGCAATTCCATCCATACAAGTTGCAGATCGTCCAGGAACTGAAACCGAACGATGCAGTTGTGCGAGCACAATTCTATAATGTAATGTTTCAGGAGATAAATGATAACGAAGAGTTTGTTCACGATCTGTGGATGTCAGACGAAGCGCATTTCCACCTCAGTGGATTTGTTAACAAGCAAAATTTCAGATACTGGGAACAAGAAAAGCCTACGCAGCTACACCAGCGTCCGTTGCACAGCCAGAAAGTGACCGTGTGGTGTACTATGTCATCTTACGGTGTTATAGGCCCTTATTTTTTTGAGGATGACAATGGTCTTGCGATTACAGTGACATCGGCTCGTTACGTAGCCATGCTTGAAACCTTTGTTGTGGAACAACAAAAGAGATTTCCACCAATTCTTAACACAGCATGGTTTCAACAAGACGGAGCAACGTCACATACTGCACGAACATCGATGGCAGCTGTACGCCGATTGTTTGGACAACGCGTCATTTCACGAAATGGTAACATTAGATGGCCTCCCAGATCGCCTGATCTCTCAGCTTGCGATTACTTTTTGTGGGGTCACCTTAAAAGCAAAGTGTTCCACAGTAGACCTGCTACAACGGAAGAACTGAAGGCAAAGATCCGAGAAGCAATTGCGAAAATTCTAGTTGAGATGTTACGTCAAACCATGAACAATTTAACGAAGAGACTTCGTGAGTGTTTACGTAGAAGAGGAGGTCACCTGGAAGATGTCATCTTAAAAAATAAACTAAAATGTATGTATCCTAAAATGGCAACATTTGTACAATTGCATGAAATAAAATTCATTTTCTAAAATAATTTTTCATTAACGTTATTTAATTTTTTTAATTTCCTGTTTCTTTGAATAACCCTGTATCGGATACTTATGGCGATATCCCAGCAAACAGGAATATAGATCTTGTTTCCTTTCATTTAGTAATTGCATTTCAATGCCTGATGGATATACATTTCACCAATCCTATATTTTTTTGACTTACTCGCGTCTTTCTCTTCTTAATAACGTAACATAAGTATCAATTTCTTCTGGATCCCTGCGCACATAGAATTTGCTGTTTATGAACAAAGCGTTGCAGCCACCAATGACGACTGCATTCAGCGACTTCAGGGAGCGCGAAATCCATTTGGATTCTACGTGCTTCCTGAAACGTCGTTAATGGCGACGTTAATAACGTCGGTTTATGGGGCAGATTGAATGATCGGCAATTGTTGAGATTAAGTTTAGTTACATTAAATATACTATAGTGCAGCGGAAATTGCCAATACAAGGTAGTCGCCGTGAAGAGGTCGTTATTTTGTTATTTGTGTTTGTAGAATATTAGATCGATGCGTCAATTTTTCATGCAGTCTGGAGATATCCAGTTCCTACAATGGAGAACTGCCGCTTAACGGTTCGTAAATTCTCCTTGATAGTGTACATTATCTGGCATTGCTGTGGGTATTCAACCGGTTGTTAGCGGCAGTTCGATTGATGATACGGCCCATATTAACAAACAATTAACATTTTTTAAATCTTTTGCTTTCTTTCCTGAGTCCAGTTGCTTTGAAATTTTTTCTATGGAATCCTTTACACTTGCTCCTCAGTTACTTGCAATTTATATACATTTACGGGCATTTATTTGAATTCTTTTTCTGTTTTCTTTTACTTTTATTTTTTCTCTTTTATTCATTCATTTTTTAAACGGTAGATTATTACGTCAACTTAGATTATCTTTTACTATCCGTGCGTTGGGTCCCATTTCTATCCTTTATTGTTATTTCGTTTTGTTTGCTGCTATTAGAAAAATCTCATTTGTACAACTTAGTAGTTATTTTCTTTTTAAAAAAGCTGCGTAACTGTATGCATATTTTACTTGTACTTTTCGGAGGAGATGATCTCTTGGTATTCTTCCAATAAGATATCAAAAAAATAAAGCTATAACAAATTAAAGAGTGGACTTCACTAGCAGTCAATATCATCAAAGACTGAATTGAAAACGGTTTGATATATGTTTAAAAACATTAATTTTTAATATAATTGGCTCGGTCGATAATGAAAAATTATTTTTTTTTTGTCATCGCCGATGACAAAAAATCGCGTTAATTATAGTCATCACAGCCTAAACAAAAATAAATTTAAAATTTCATTATCTTCTGAAAATATTGTTAATCGGTTATTTTATGTTTGGTAGCTGTTCATCGTATTTTATTCATGTGTAATTTATTCGTTACTCTGTTGGCGGAACCTAGATAAGTAACAGTGTATTCTAATATTGCAGTATTCATCTGAAACACATTGCCGCCTTTTATAACCTCAAAAAAGAATTATGATAATCAAACTACGATCTTTCATGCTATCATAGATAGTCAATAACCACGTCATAAAACTTTCTTCAGATATAAAACAAGTAAATTATTACATCACATCACTGCTGCTTATTAGCATAAATTAAAATATTCATTTATTAGTAATATGAACATTTTTCGAATTTGTAACTTTTTCTGTTCTCTTTTCTAGTACGAATCAGGAACAGTACAAGTATTTTTTAAGAACTGTTGCAATCTGTTCCACGGCAACAGTTATGGGAACATATATCCAGTAATGTCTGCCTGAATACAACAGTAATTAATTACATGATTACATTCAGTAAAACAGACTTAAAAATTAATGTACTTCCAATTGCAAAAATAATTATTACCAATTTTTTATCTTTATTAACTAAAATCATTTTTGATAACATTATTATTAATAATTTAATAATGTAATCACTAATAATCCAAAATAAAAAAAAATTATATTTTAATTTGCTTTGCATAATTATTTTACTGTTCTCTTTTTGTAATCTCAAAAATCCTGATAAGGAAAACTTTTTCCCTTCAGTGAAAACATATCACCTACGGGAAATTTTGTTTTCATTAAATAACTTCAGTCGCATGTTAAATGTGGAAAAGGTTCATTAAACTTGTAACAGAATCAGAAGGGAAGAAAAAAAATCGTCAAAATTGACTTAGTGTACATTACATTACCATTAGTTTTGCTAAACACTACGAAAATTGTTTTAAATCCTATTATGAAACTTTTTTTGAGAAGAACAGATTATTTTAAGTTATTAATCACTTGCAATAACGCGTGTTTTAGCAATCATTAAAGGATTAGATATCGCGTGAAATAAAATTCCTATCAATTTATATGTATCATAAAACCGTTTTTTTTTGTCATTAATTGGAATAATTTTATGATTTTTTCATTCCAACCTTAATCGTTTTATAGATCTGATTATATGTAACGTATAAAAGAAGTCATCCACTTTCAACTTTTTCATTAAAAGAGCTTTTTACAATAATCTTTAACGATCATTGTGTCCTGCTTTCATTGCCGTTCACTGCACTCGGTGTTTATTTTTCTTATTTCTTATTTTATCATTTGTTATTTTAATTTTATTAAATACTAATTTGATGAAGTTTGTCGACATGGAGACTGTCACAGCAGGTAAACAAGTTTTTTTTTCTAATATTAATACATTCTAGATTTATTATAATTTCTATGGATTGAAAAGTCCAACACTATTTAAAAATATATATATAATTAAGGTTAATATTGGATATATTTAGATTGTTAAAATTTTGAATGCTGTAAAATATAATCGATCGGTGGATTACAGATCTTTCTTCCCTCATCGTTGGAAATTTCATGTGATTAATTAGCTAAGAAAAAAAGTGTAATTCTTGTGGTATTACACGTTCAAAAAATTCGATTAATTTAATCTCACACAATTAGTTATAGTTGGCCCTTCATATTTCTTGGTCCAAAATTTTTACTGAAGTTTTAGAAGGCTTAAAAAATTAGCCTGGGATAAATTAAGCTCAGTTCTTAGATTAACGTATTATTTATGTATGACTAATTCAGTCATTTAGAATAGAAGTGTGACACTAAAATTAATAAATTTCATTCAAGAGAAAGCGAATGAATATTTTAGCCTTCAAAAACAATGCAGAACGCCTACCTGTTTAAAAAAGAATCTCCTTCGGCACGCCGGAAGGCAGAGGAAAATTTCACCGGTGATAAGTAGGGGATAAAAAATATTTCCACCTTTAAGTTAAGAAAAACTTCAAATTTACTCAATACGACAAGCCCCATCTTCTTACAATTTCAGAAAAATTTTGGTCATCCCTTGCCGTAAGGGTTGCTCATATCAAAAATGTTTTCAGACAAAAGTTTTAGTTAATGTTTAGAGGACTAACGACCACTTTAAACCGATTCAATACTGTGCCTATTAAGGAAGGTATGATTCTTTTTGTCTTCGGAATCCCATTTTTTTCCACTTCCTGGGCCAACAGTTGGTGATATCAAAAAACTTTACTTATATAGGTTTTAGGCCCATATCCAAAGAACACCAGGAACGTTAAACGAATTCGATATTTTACTTAATAAGAAAGTTATAGCAATATTTTGGTTTTTTTTAGAAAAAGCCCCTCATGGTTCAATTTTGCTCATTAACAAATTCGACTGAAATTTTGGGTCGATATGATTGGTGCAAAATTACGGCAGTTATCGTTTCCACAAGAAAGTGAATTTTATATATATATATATATATATAAACCTTTGAACTGACGGTTGTTTTGCGATCTGGGGGATGTGAAACCCAAAGATGTCGAAATTTTCTGGAAGTCGAATAATGGGCCACTTACAATAGGTAGCTTAATAGCTAAGGATTAAAAAAAGTGAAGGGGATATGTGTTATTGCGCTTGTGGCTGGACACCGTTCTGTTTATTAACTAATTAAATTTAATTGTACTATTAATAAAATGTCTTTTAAGAATTTAATATAATTC
Source organism: Lycorma delicatula (assembly GCF_047948215.1). Classification (NCBI taxonomy): domain Eukaryota; kingdom Metazoa; phylum Arthropoda; class Insecta; order Hemiptera; family Fulgoridae; genus Lycorma; species Lycorma delicatula. The sequence goes on along the minus strand of NC_134455.1, from coordinate 260,053,085 downwards.
TTTAAATTATTTTTTATTTATTTGTTGAGTATGAGATACAATAATTACACGAATAATTTTCGTGTGACAATAATGAACTTTACTGTCGAGATATATATATATGCATGTGGATTTCCAGTGGAATGTTTGAGTTATAAAAATTTCATGCTTAAACCAAGAATCAATGCCTGGACTTTACGTTTATAAATAAGTTCCTCTACCAAATAAAGTACAGCGTTAATTTTGTGGTATTATATAGCATTTTTATAAGTTGTATACCAAATAGTAATACCACAAGATGTTTTCATTTTCTACATTCCCAGATCGATCGATCCTGAAAAAATCTCTAAATGAACACTGATACCGATACAATTTCGTTTAAATTAGAACAAATATACTTATATTTCGATAGTGCTAACCACTTACCGAATAAGCGAATTAAAAATACAATCATCGTACTAAATCTAAATAAATGTACAAAATTGAAGTGTACTAATTATAAGAAATAATACCCACTATATAAAGCATAACATTTTGCGTATATTTACTGCAGAACTGGATTATTTTCTTTGAAGAATTTTATTGTAAAGTTTTATATAGTACAATATTCTAAGAATAAATTGTTTGGAAATACGCAAAAAGGAAATTACAAACTTTCGCACAATTTCTTGGTTTTACAATAAAATATCACTTACACATACATACGCACACACGCGCCACCCTGCCACATACGTATACAAACTTTCCATATATATGTTATTTAATAAATAAAGGGAAAATATACTTTACATTATACTTAACAGTGGAACAGTTTAAGAAATACTCGTAATATGTATAGTTTATACATTAATATTACGTAGTAAAACCGATGTCATTTAAATAATTTATTCAATGCTTGTTTAAGTATGCAATTTTAAGGTAATTGAAAATAATGGAAGATTTTAACGAAGTTAACTTTACTATATTATAAAAAGAAGATAGTTTTTATCAGACTTAAATTATCTTATGAAATTTCTACATATTGATTTGACTACTTCAACATACCGTGCGATCCGGTCTCAAAATGAAGCTTCGTACTTAATTTAATAGAAATGGCGTTTTAAATGTCCGTAAAGGTTAATGTAACTAATGTTGTAGGATGTCATATAATTACATAAAGACTTCGTAACAGATACTCTCCATTCCTAGATAGCCTCAGGTATTTCTTTAATTAAAGTTCAAGAGTAATCATTTAGCATATTAACACCCCGTTTGCTTTTCTAATGGATTTCCGACAATGAAATATCTTGGTGGAAACAATCATCGTGTTCATAACTTACCAAGGTTTGGCAGGTAGAAATCATATGAATGCAGGGAACGGATTTTAGTACAAATACATAGCTCTGCAATATTGTTGTAATTTTGTAGCCCCTACCTAAAGTGTAGATAACTTGACGCACTTCAGCATCGGTAATCTCCAAGGACACTACACCCTCGCGAAACCGAGCAAACTACGTCGCACCCGCAGTTGGTTTGCGTTATCTCTAGTTTCACTGTCGTCAGGCAGTAAATCGTCAAGTAATTTACGTAAGATCTCAATCATGTCTGAATTTACGCCAAACCGGATGGACAGGGCAGACGAAAGAATGTCCTTACGTCGTTTGTGTCCCAGTACTCTATAGACGACTCCCCGAAATCCTTGTTCCCCTGCTCACACACAAAGGAACGCCAGGAATCCCTCTCACCGTCAGAACTTTGTGAAAATATTGAGATCTACGATCTCTATATTCAGTCACAAGAACTGCTCGCTGTTTCAAATATTTTTTGTTAAAGATTTAACAAAATATTTTACGAAATAAATAAATATCTTACGAAATATTTTTTCGTAAGATTTAATTCTCATGTTTCTTCTGTTGTTGTACTTGATACTGCGGATCCATACCTCTGCTGTCCCATTCACAAATAACGCAACAGTATGTTGTTTATTTTAACTGCAATCCTAAAAAAAGAGCTATTACTTTTAAATTTCTACACACCTTCCAAATATACTTTTTATAACGATTTACTTTTTATACTTTTTATAAAGGTATACTTTTTTTCAGTAATGGTTTTCATAACATCATGGTTTCTTTCATTTTAATTCCGTAACATATCGGTACAAAAGAATAATTATCACTACTGTGAACCAGAACTGCTTTTAAGCTGCACTTGAAGGAATTGATGAATATGCGCACCTACTCAGGTTCATTAACTTGCCCTAATTGTGATGTAAGCTCATCAATATTTGAACAGTAAACTAAATAATTTTCTTCGGCAAAATATTGAGAAAAATCTTTCTATTAGTTTTGATAGCTCGAAATTTTTGTATTTTCCAAAGTAAATTCCAACCTTGCAATCTTGAGTCTAAATATTCAGCTTGATTTTTTTATTAGTCTAAATCTCTTTTCAAGTCGCTTAGCTCAGCCTCTGACATAAGATGTGTTTCACTGGATTCTGATTCAAAGTCTGAATCGTAATTATCTTCTTTCACAATATCTGTTTCTTCATCACTGTTTTCACGAATCGATTTTCAGGAACCTGGGAACCTAAAATTCATTCGTCTAAAA